>NW_024412436.1:5151391-5154518 GCF_014898765.1 Herpailurus yagouaroundi | reverse complement strand
CCCCCGTTCATGCTCTGTCTCTCTCTGTCTCAAAAATAAATAAACATTAAAAAAAAAAAAAAAAAGAAATTAAACTGGGTCTCTGTGCCCTTTTTATTGGGTCATCCGGGACAAGCTCGAGGGCTCCCTTGGCCCCAGGGTCCTTAAGCAAAATAGAAGAATTTCAATTTTTTTTTTTTAATTTTTTTTTTTCAACGTTTATTTATTTTTGGGACAGAGAGAGACGGAGCATGAACGGGGGAGGGGCAGAGAGAGAGGGAGACACAGAATCGGAAACAGGCTCCAGGCTCTGAGCCATCAGCCCAGAGCCTGACGCGGGGCTCGAACTCACGGACCGCGAGATCGTGACCTGGCTGAAGTCGGACGCCTAACCGACTGCGCCACCCAGGCGCCCCATAGAAGAATTTCAATTTTTGTGAAAAATAAAAGCCGTAGCTTATATATGTGGATATAAGACTGCAAAGCAAAAAGCCTGGAAGGGTTCACTCTGAGGTGCACACAGTAGTTACCTATTTGGGGAGGAGATCTGAGGGACAGGAGGGACTTTCTTTGTGACTTTATACATTTCTGTGACCTTTTAATTTGTGAGAACAAGTACCCGTCCTTCTGTTGTTTAACAAAAAAGAAAGGGGGGTTGGGTTTGTTTGCATGTAAAAAGAGGAAAGAGTAGTCGTAAACTGAGTTTTGAGACTCAGGAGAAGTTGGTTACTCTATAAACAACTCTTTTCAGTGGTAAAGTTGCACCAGGACATGAACGCCTAGGGACAGGTGAAAAGAAAGTTCCTGCTAAAGAAGCATCCCTGATTAGAAGCGCCAGGTACGGAGGGCAGTCAGTGGGGAGGCATTTAGGAAAAAGGGGCTTTGGGGGCACCTGGGTGGCGTTGTCAGTTAAGTGACGGACTCGATCTCGGCTCAGGTCATGGTCTCACAGTTCACGAGTTCAAGCCCCACCTTGGGCTCTGGGCTGATGGCACGCAGCCTGCTTGGAATTCTTTGTCTCTCCTTCTCTCTGCCCTTTCTCCCCTTGCGCCCAGACTCTCTCTCTCTCTCTCAAAGTAAATAAACTTAAAAATAAATAGGAAAAAGGGACTTTTTCCTAGAATTCGTCAAATCCCACAAAATACGCGGTCCACAAATTCGGTGTTGCGGGCAGTTCTGTGGGCACCTGTTAAACCACAAGTCAACCTGTGGGAGTTCCTGTGCTCCTGATCCGTGTTTCAGATGGCGCCACCACAAGGGCAGGGCAGCCGGAAGCCGTGGAGAGGAGAGGACTGAGGGGCGAAGGAGATGTCCAGCGCTGTGGCAGAGCCCAGGACTTCTTGGATTCGGACCAAGAGCATGGCGTCCGACTGCTTCATTTTGTCGGGAAGATAGAAAGCTTGGTGGTTGGGCGCCTGGGTGGCGCAGTCGGTTAAGCGTCCGACTTCAGCCAGGTCACGATCTCGTGGTCCGTGAGTTTGAGCCCCGCGTCGGGCTCTGGGCTGATGGCTCAGAGCCTGGAGCCTGTTTCCGATTCTGTGTCTCCCTCTCTCTCTGCCCCTCCCCCGTTCATGCTCTGTCTCTCTCTGTCCCAAAAATAAATAAATGTTGGAAAAAAAAAAAAAAAAAGAAAGCTTGGTGGTTATGTGGCTTGGCAGTGGTCACACCACAGATAGGTAAAGTTCTGGAAACCACTCTCTCGGGACTCATTCTAGCTCTTTCTGTTATCCGACACCGAGTGCCTCATCTGCTCTGGAGCACCCAGAGGCTGCTCTGCCCTCTGTCACGGCCACCTTGTTGGCACAGAGCCCAAGGTGGGGCTTGAACCCATGAACTGTGAGACCATGACCCGGGCTTGAACCCATGAACTGTGAGTCCATGACCTGAGCTGAGATCAAGCCTCTTTCGATTCACTTTCCAATTTTGGCTTTTCCGCTGTCGTCTCCTGTCCTCCAATGCCACCGCGTGTTTAAGAGACAGCCCCCAAGTATGGAGGGGAATCAAAGCATTTCATTCAGTAAATATTTGTTGAGCACCTACGATGTGCCAGACACTATTACTGGGGCTCGGGATGTGGAAAAGATAACAGACAAGCTCCCTACTCTCACGGAGTTTATAGGCCAGTAGGGAACACAGGCTGCACACTAACAAAAGAACAAACAAGTAAATGCCAGATGGTAATAAGGGTTACTAAAACAGGTTAGAGTCCCTGGGTTAGGTGGTCAAGAAAGGCTTCATGGAGGAGGAAACCTTCCAGCTGATAAGCACAGAGACCGGGAAAGGTCGGGGGATGGGCGCTCAAGGCAGAGGAAATGTCCATTGCGAAGACCCTACAAGGGGATTGAACTTAATGTTTGTGGAGCCAAGAGAGTCTAACATGGCTGGGTGTAGTGGCCCGGGAAGCCACAAGACGAGGACGGCATATAGGCAGAGGACTATATTTGATGGGCTTTATACATATTTATGTGCCCTGGTCTACCGAAAGGCAGATTCTTGGCCAGGAACTTAAGCTCCTCCAACATTTACAGTGCTACTTGACCATTTCCTTTAATTCTCGATAATTAATCGCCACAAGAGGAAGTTCTTGCCCTGGAAGAAACCTCGACTTGATGTACTTTTTATGAGGGAACCAGGTCATTTTCATTAGCGGAATTGGATTTAGCTTAATAATGTCTCGATCTTGTCCCTTGGAGTTTTCCTTATCTAATGGAAGATGTCCCAGTTCCTGACCTCGTAGGAGCCGAGGGCAGGCTGCCCCCAGACGGGCCACTTTGGCACGGACATTATTTTGATTAAGAGCAATCGAGGGGCGCCTGGGTGGCTCAGTTGGTTAAGCGTCTGACTTCGGCTCAGGTCACGATCTCACGGTCCGTGAGTTCGAGCCCCGCGTCAGGCTCTGGGCTGATGGCTCAGAGCCTGGAGCCTGCTTCCGATTCTGTGTCTCCCTCTCTCTCTGCCTCTCCCCCGTTCATGCTCTGTCTCTCTCTGTCTCAAAAATAAACGTTAGGGGCGCCTGGGTGGCGCAGTCGGTTAAGCGTCCGACTTCAGCCAGGTCACGATCTCGCGGTCCGTGAGTTCGAGCCCCGCGTCAGGCTCTGGGCTGATGGCTCAGAGCCTGGAGCCTGCTTCCGATTCTGTGTCTCCCTCT
>NW_024412436.1:5130464-5151291 GCF_014898765.1 Herpailurus yagouaroundi | reverse complement strand
AACCCAGCAGACTCAGGAAATGCTTTTTTTTTTTTTTAGGCTTAAACAAATTTGTTTCTTTTTTTTTTTTTTCATTTTTTTTTTTTAACGTTTATTTATTTTGGGGAACAAAAAAAAACAAAGAATAAACGGGGGAGGGGCAGAGAGAGAGGGAGACACAGAATCGGAAACAGGCTCCAGGCTCTGAGCCATCAGGCCAGAGCCCAACGCGGGGCTCGAACTCGCGGACTGCGAGATCGTGACCTGGCTGAAGTCGGACGCTTAACCGACTGCGCCACCCAGGCGCCCCTCATTTTTAAAATTGAAATATAATTAACATACGGCATTCTATTAGTTTCAAGGAAAAGCTCTTTATCTGCCCCCCAACTGCCTGCTTTACCGAACTTCACGTGTGTGTGGATTCCCTGTACATACACTATTGTATTTTATTTTCTCCTGTGAAACCGTCTCCTGGCAACTTGATTCTTAGTCCAGCTGGAAGGACCCTGAAGGGCAGAGGAAATTCCTCCTCCCGACAACTTAGACAGGCAGTTCTCCCAGTGTGGTCCTGGGATCCCCGGAGGCCCCTGGAGACCACTTTAGGGAGTGCCCGGAAGTCAAAGCCAATATTTGCGTCAGGAAACATGGTGAAAGACTGAAACAGACAAACAACAAACTTGGTGGGTGTCCCGTCTGGCTCACTCGTGAAGGTTATCTCTGCTTCTCACTGTCTTTGGGCTATTTTACAACTCTGTATGAGGCAGAAGAAAACTGACAATATTGTAAATTATTCTCTTGCATAGACATGTAAGTATTCTGGGGAATATGTGTGATTATTGCCCCGTGACTGGGCTATTTTTGCATCCAGTCATAATTGAATTCTCCTTAGAACAAGTTGTAACATCTTACTAGCTCTCAGTAATTAAAGTGTTTAATAGAGTCTTTGATATGTGTTCTTTTTATGTTTCTAAGAGTCATGATTTTATCTTTAAAAAAAAAATTATCTTTTAGGGGACACCTGGGTGGCTCAGTCAGTAAAGCGTCCAACTTTGGCTCGGGTCATGATCTCGCGGTTTGTGGGTTCGAACCCTGCATGGGGCTCTCTCCTGTCAACGCAAAGCCTGCTTCAGATCCTCTGTCCCCTTCTCTCTGTCCCTCCCCTCCTCTCAAAAATAAAACTTTAAAAAATTATCCTTGGGGTGCCTGGGTGGCTCAGTGGGTTAAGCGTCCGACTTCAGCTCGGTTCATGATCTCACGGTTCACGGGTTCAAGCCCCGCGTAGGGCTCCGCGCTGACAGTTCAGAGCCGGAACCTGCTTCAGATTCAGTGTCTCCCTCTCTCTCTGCCCCTCCCCCACTCGCACTCTCTCTCTCTCTCTCTCTGTCTCTTGAAAATAAATACATGTTAAAATAAATTTTTAAAAAATTATCCTTTAACCTTTTCCTTTTTTAACCCTCTTTCTCTACCGGCATATAGTGGCATTTTCCAGGGGCGACACCTGATGCTGGAACGGAGCGAAGGCAGGAGCAGGCTGAGCACCCAGGTGCCTCCCATGAAGCCAGAGGTTAAGATATTTGCAAAAATTTACTGCGTGCCACCCTTGTCACTAAATTTTTTTGTTGGGGAAAATTGTCTTTCAATGGAAACATTATGGAGGTAAGAGCTTTATCCTTCTTTAAAAGTATTTTAGTACCTCCGTTTTCATTGCTCACAATTTCGGTCGATGCAACCCGTAGACATGAACAGTTTCGCGGTCCCCGGTAATCGACTGAAAGCATCAAGTGACGCTGGGGCCCAAGTGCTTGAGAACTACCGGCCTGGGCGAAACACTCCAGCCAGGAAGGCCTTGCTTGGGTACACCCCCATGGTTTTGAATCCCTGCCGGCTTCCGCCAGGACCCTCCCAAGGGAGACACGGACATTGACAAAGCAGCCACCACGAAGGCAGCCTTACCTGAAAATCGTCTTGGGTTTCCAGTGCGGTATTTACTTCCATCATAGCTGCCAGATGGCCGTAGTACTTGTAGTGAAAAAAGTAATTTAGGCTGTATATCTGCCACAGCAGGGAGAAGCAGGCGGTTTGCCTGTAAAGCTGCGCCAGCCTCCTCTTCCTGGAGACACACGAGGGGCACAGAATACCGTCACCGGCGTGCTTGAGGGGAACGCCGGCCCAGCACCCTCACTGCGGGCTCGGGGGTCAAGACGTGGGCGTGAGTCCTTGCCCCCTTTGCAACGTGGTAAGGCACAAGCACGCTCAGTTTTAGGGAGCACGTTTTCTCCACCACAGAACGGGGAGCGCGATGCCTCCTTTGTGATGATTAGTTAGGGTAATCGAGGGAAGTCGCTTTATCCCCAGGCAGGGCACTGCCACTTCAGTGAAGTTATTGAAAAAGCCCACTTACATCACTCATCACGGTTGATTCCGATCACAACCCCGCGAGAAAGGCAGACGTGATGAGCCCCATTTTATGTCAGCAGGTGAGACTCAGGCAGCCTAAGTAACTAACTCAGAGCCACACGGCTAGAACGTGGTTGTGCCAGGACGCCAGCTCTGTCCACTTCCAGCCTGGCCATTCTCGTGGGTCATTTCCTCCACTGAACATTACTCTCGGGAGCTGGCTGTCAGCTCACCGAAGGAAATGAGCATTTTTTTAACGATCACACTCTGCTATGGTCTGAATACATCTCCACCAAATTCGCAGGTTGAATTCTAACCCCCCCAGAGTGACGGTGACAGTAGGTGGGCCCTTTGGGATGTAATTAGGTCATGCAGATGAGCCCTCATAAAAGGGGTCAGGGCTCTTATAAAAGAGACTCCAGAGCTTTCCAGCCCCTTCCCACCATCTGAAGCTAAAAGAAATCTGCCGCCCTGAAGAGAACCCTCTCCCAACCAGGCCGGCACTCCGGCCTCAGACTTCAGCAATAGATTTATACTCTTTATAAGCCACCCAGTCGATGCTATTTTGTTACAACAGCCTGAGCAGACTAAGACACATTCCAACAGTGGAATGGAACGTCATGGGAGGTGGTGAGCCTCCCGTGCTGGAGGTATTCAAGGGGAGGATGGATGACGACCTACAAAGAATGTTTGGGTTCGCAGTCTTGGCTTCGACAAGCCACTTAACGGATAATGTAGCCAACGATCCCCTTTTGCAATTCAAAACACATAATTTGTTTAGACTGCAAACGTCCTGAACATTTTCCGTGACGGATGTACACGAGAAAAGTGATTCTTTGTCCGTCTGAACTTCAAATTTAAGCATTCTGTCCCCCTACTCAGTTTATCCCCCCACCATCGTTATCTTTTTTATAGTTCTTTATAGGCAAAACTGACGTGTGTGGAAGTGTACAAATCTTGATGGTTTAATCTTGACTGATGGATACATCAGTCAACCCACATTGCAACCCCCCCCCCCCACATTGCAACCCACATCCCTAATGGGATACACAGATGGGTGGCAGTTTGTCCTCTGCAGATGCCTTGGGCACCTGCTATTTTAGTTTTGGGCAGGGACAGTACCCAGGGCTGTACCTCCTGGACGGAAGAGGGCTTGTGACAGAGGCCCCGGGAGCTTGCAGCTTCCACAGAGGCACTGATGGGACCGAGTAGGGCAGGGCACTTGGCAAAGGGCTTCCTGGTGTTTCTGTCACTTGAATTCCCTTTCACAAAAGCTGCTGTGAAATATTCCAGGGCCACCCCGCCCTGTCCTGGGAGGCCCTCCCCCAACCGGCTCTGCCCGCACCAGTGAGCTAGGTCACAGCCACCCGGCCATTTGGCGCCCCCTAGAGGCCCAGGCATTGGACGCTGATGTAGTACGTGCAGGTCTCTCCCTCTGCGGAGTGAGACCTTCGGCTGTTCCCAGCTCCTTCCCTTACCCTGGAGGTGCGCTCTCTTGGGCCTGTTGATTTAGGTAGTAAAAGTGTCTGTTTTTCTCAACATGGGTCTGGAGAAACAGGGAGATTAAGTTGTAAGGAAAGATTCGGTGGAGAAGCTTCAGGGCCTTCCGCAGCATTTTCTTGGCAAGCACCATGTGGCCCATGTTGAAACAGACCTGCAGGGGACAAGGGGAGGGGGGCGGGGGGAGGAAGGAGAAAGAGCAGGGATCCTGGACTTCATCGGCAAGTTCCAACGACACGTATTTGGGGGATTCTCAACAAAAAGGCAAACTTAAGGCCCAGGAACAAAACCCGCCCTGGCGGAACCGTAAATGTTTACAAACGTATGCCTGGAAGGATGGCTGGCTGAGGGACCGGAGGTCTCATCGCGTCTTTGCTGTGCGTCATCGGCCGCTGAGAAAGTGTTCACCCGCCCCGGTCCGTTAAAAAAAGCATTTCGTAAATGGGGCGCCTGGGTGGCGCAGTCGGTTGAGCGTCCGACTTCAACCAGGTCACGATCTCGTGGTCCGTGAGTTCGAGCCCCGCGTCGGGCTCTGGGCTGATGGCTCAGAGCCTGGGGCCTGTTTCCCATTCTGTGTCTCCCTCTCTCTCTGCCCCTCCCCCGTTCATGCTCTGTCTCTCTCTGTCCCAAAAATAAATAAACGTTGAAAAAAAAAAAAAAAGCATTTCGTAAAGACGTCAACCACAAGGTCAAGGGAGACCTTGCTGGCAAGCGAGGGCGCGGAGGGGTGAGAAGCGCGAGGACCGGCCGGGAGGTACAGGGCTGGCCTGTGCCGCTTCTCCGCAGTGCCCCAGGGACGAAGAACACGTGCTCGTGTTTCCAGTGGCTTCTTACCTCGCCTTTGAGGCTGTGAAAGGTGGCGGACTCAAAAGTGTGACTCCAGGACTTGTCTTTCTTGAGCGTCCTCAGCAGCCTCTCCCCCTCATTCAAATAGATGTAGGCCTGCAGCCGGCACAGGGACACAGAGGGGTGGGTCGGCGGGGTGGCCGCAGGGGCCCGCCGGCCAGCCTCTCCGGGCCCCTCTTTGTCCCCGGGCTCACTCACTCCTCTTTGTGCCCGGGATGAATCTGGGCAGCTTCCTCCGCTGAGTAATTCCATGGCCCGATTTCCAACAATGTACCCACCCCCTACCCCCATGGCACCCCCCACATCCACAAGGAGCTGGTCTCTACCTTGGGAATGAGTTAGGACCCCCCCCCCCCCCGTTCTGTCCTTTGCCAAGGCCAATCTTTGGAAGGGACGGGGAAGGCCCTGAGCAACAACCCCCACCACATTTTAATTAAGCCTTCTATGACATCGTTAGACGGGACAGCCTTGGTACCTGTGAATGCCAAGTCAAGGGCACAGTTGAAGAGTAAAATAAAGGAAGGCAGTATCCTCAAGTCTCCTACAGCCAAAGGAGTTTGAATGGAAGGCAGGAGAGAGGCACACATGAGTTGGCCACCAGCCCTGGTCCTACCAGATTTTTTTTGATGGGAGAGAGGCTACCAATGGCACATTCTGGGTACCTTGTACCTGGGCTCTGCGTCCAGTCATTGCCTTTCTGACTATTCCTATTCCCTGCTGATTGAAAAGGGGGTATTGCACAGACTTGGCAAATTGGCTCCCCAGGCTACCTAAACCTTCTCTTCCTGGGACTCACTGGCCATATCCCCCTTTTCTCTATGTATCTATGTATCTATCAAACATTATCATCATCATCTATCATCTATCTATCTATCTACCTATCATCTATAAATGTATATAAAAATGCATTCCATAGGGGCTCCTGGGAAGCTCGGTCGGTTAAGCGTCCGACTTCGGCTCAGGTAATGACCTTGCAGTCTGTGGGTTCAAGCCCCGTGTCGAGCTCTGGGCTGACAGCTCAGAGCCTGGAGCCTGCTTCAGATTCTGTGTCTCCCTCTTTCTCTGCCCCTCTCCCACCCGTGCTCTGTCTCTCCCTGTCTCTCAAAAATAAACATTAAAAAATTTTTGATGCATTTTTTTGATGCTGCATATATATATGTGTATATATGTGTATATATGTATATACATGTACATGTACATGTATATTTACATGTACATGTATATATATGTATATGTATGTAGATATATGTATATATGTATATATATATATATACACACACATAATATGCCTGGGGACTTTCATCTTGAACATAAATCCTGAGAGCACTGGGGCTTACTAACATTCTTAATGATTAATTTTTACATTTTACAAACATCGAGGGTCGATTAGGCTGCTGTGATCAGAAGCAGCCATAAATGCGGAACAGACCAGCAGCGTGGACTTGACCTGCAGGCATGTCTGCTCAGGTACGCGAAGCTCTTTCTGAAGCTGGCTGAGTCAGAGGGGCATTTCCTGAAGTGAGTTTATGGAATGTTCGTCTAGCCAGCTGCTCTATGAACAGAGATCTAAGGTTCCAAGAAGTTTGAGAAACACAGTACGCCCCAGAACCGGCCTGACCCTCTGGGAGTTTTCCGCCTATCCTGACATGGTAAGGCCCAGAAATATCTGCGGTAAAGAAACCTATTTGGCCTGATGCGGCTCAGTGCTTCCCAAGTCACTGAAGAGCGAATTCTCTTTATTTCATTACACACGCATCACATCCCCACGCTTCAGGGGGTGTGTTGCCCTGGACTGTTATTTACAACTATCCTGGAGAAACACCACAGCGTTGGGTCTAAAGGTATGTGTGATAATGTAACGCAAGTTCCGCAAAGACCAAAGTGGGCGAGCTCCTTGGTTCTCGTTTTCATTTTTCAATCTCAGGTCCTTTCCCTCCTAAGCAATGTGATTTTCAGAGGAAAGAGGTGCTGGCAGGTAATCAAGAGCATGCAGTAATTCAAAAAGCCCCTTGAATTTCCCTGCGGGCTCTGTGGTCTCAGGCTCGGTTGGGAGGGGGGGGGTGGGCAGAGATCTGGGTTGAAACACCTTACCATGTAATTATCACCCAAGATGAGATAAGCGGATGCAATTTCTAGAAAGTAATATAAGGCTTTGTTGTTTTCTCCCAAAGCCACAAAATGGTGGGCCAGAGGCATGATGACCATCTCTAGGATCTCCTCACACTGGCAAGACTCCAGAGGGATGATGTCTTCCTCGGATGTCCTCATTTTTGTTATAACGACGTCGAAGAAACTCAAGATCTTTTCTTTTATCTCTTCAGGACTGTCCAAATGAGAAATAAATAGGAGTCGTAACTTAGAGGCACACTGAGTTTTTGATAGGAAACTGTCTTTAACAATGAAGAAAAGAGCAAGGCAAGAAGACCTACCGTAGATGCTACAGACGGAACTCACCAGACACACACACGCCGACACTTCCCCACTCGCACCTGAGAGGTCCCGAGAACTGACCCAACGATCCTGAACTCAGTGACAACGGTCTATGCCCTACCTCCTGGACAGTTACATACGCCCGTACCTGAGGTTTTCAGCAAATAGCTCAGATTTCTTAGGGGTCTCTATTTTGGAGAAGGTGATCTCTTCTTCAGCTAGAAAATAAACAAACAAATGAGTCTTCTGGGTCGCGAAATGTTCCGTGTGGCAGAAATGTCTGGCGTCCATCCAAGACTTGTTCCTCTCTCACTACATACTTGCTGACCTGCCAGGAACTACATTTCCCGGTCAGTCTCCGTTTCATCTTAGGTGAATCTGCATAGATTAATTTAAAATGGAATGATGGCAGAAGTAATATCGGGTGCCTCTGAGCTGAGATGGTTTGGTGTCGCCTCCACCCTTTCCTTCCACAGGAAAGCAAATAATCGTGAGACGCTAAGGGATAGCAAAAGGGCAAAACGGAAGGAACCTGGGTTCCTGGCTTTCAAATTACTGGCGTGCATGTAGGGAACCCACCCGGATGGAAATTTTAAAGACAGTGAGGCAACGTGAGCCTTCGGTGAGCTAAGGAGAAGGCTAGGGGTCTGAGGGTACAAAGGAGGGGAAAGACCGTTTGCTATGTTTGGAAAACAAAAGTTGCCCTGTTATGCAGAGAAGTTTCTCAGGTAAGGAAGACTCTCCGTCAATAGCTCTCTTCCTGTTAAAGCAGGCAGTTAGTTGAGGGGCTGGTGAAGAGCTTTTTCCCAACCTGCTGGGTTTGGATGGCTTTTAACTCAAAATAATGTTCATGTCAAAGTGGGCCATCTTGGGGTGAATTGCCCTTGGCCCTGACACTGTTAAGGCGCTGAAATGTTGGGGTTTATTATAGATGATAATCGTATCTTAACGAATTTATCCTGCAGCAACTAAAACGATTAATTAACAATCTGTCTGTAGTGGAGAAGCGTAGACATTGAAATGTATACCCCGAAGGCAGACAACCTTGAATTTAAAAAGCTTCCGTCTATCCAGGCTCCAGTAGAGTGGAGACTTCCGTAATGATCTTAAAACAGAAAACAAATGAGGATGATTGGATGTAGCCACGTCTCCCTGTAGGAGAAAGGAGGAACCCTAGAGAGGGGAAGGGACTTGTCTCACATCATCTGTTAGGGATGAAATAGGACCAGCACCTAGGTCTCCTGGCCCCAAAGGAAATGCATCAGTCTACAGGACGTGGGGAACAAAGGCAGAAGGAAATGGCAGATAAAATTAAATTTCCCTATCACCTGCAGCCCACTGACACATACCTGAGGCCGGCAGTTTCTCCGGGAACTCACTACTGTCTTAACGCTAAACCTTTGCTAGAGGGAAAAACAACCTCAGTCTGACAACAGCTAGGCCTCTGGTGGCCTGTGAGTTGCCTTTAGCATATGGAAATCTCATCGGAAACTTCCCCTGGACTTTACCCCTGCCCCCATCCCCATAGTATGTAACCAGTCTCTCCTCATGGCTCTGGGGCAGCTCTTTCTGCCCAGAGGTCCTGTCCCCGTGCTTTGAAATCACTTTTTCGCACCAAAGAATGTCTTCAAGAATTCTTTCTTGGCCATCGGCTCCGGACCCCCACAAACTCCACTATTATCTTCTGATTTCTAACAATGCAGTTTAAGCCCCTAGTCATCACCTTCCTTTGAAAAGCCTTCTGTGCCCTTGTCGCCGTAGACCTAGTGTCCCAACTCACGGGTGCCCTGTGCCGACCTCGGTCACAATCCTTTTCACGCTGTGTAAGGAAGAATTTGCCCACCTCTCCTCCTACGTTGCCAGTTAGTGTATTTCTAGCGACCGAGAGCTGAGTAAATTGAATTAGGCCTCTTTCCTTGTACTCCTCTAAAACGGTTCTCGTGGAGGTTACCGGTGGCTGCCGGTGGCCGCCATGCGGCCAGAACCAAAGGTCACGTATTTGTCTACATCTTATCACATCTCTCAGCAGCACTAAATACAGCTGACCGCTCGCTCCCTCTTTTCGCCAGCTTTTGGAACAACCATTCCCCTGGTTGCTTTCTTCATTGGCTGCCCACTTTGCTGGCTCCTACTCCCCTGGCGACATTGGTAAGCTTCGGTTTGGTCCTGGGCCCCTTTCTCTATGCAAATTTTTCCTGGGTAATGTCGTCTGCCCACGACTATAAATTCCATGCATATGCCAATGACTTTCCATTTTTTAATCTCTAAACCCTGACGTCTCCCCTTAACTACAGGCTCATACACCCAGATGCTCCCTTGGCAACTTTTGTCTGAATGCCTAACAAGCATTTAAAAATTAATATGATCTGGGGTGCCCAGGTGGCTCAGTCGGTTAAGCACCTGACTTCGGCTCGGGTTGTGATCTCAGGGTTTGTGGGTTCGAGCTCCGCATCGGGCTCTGTGCCGACAGCTCGGAGCCTGGAGCCTGCTTCGGATTCGGCCTCTCCCTCTCTCTCTGCTCCTCCCCCACTCATGCTCTGTCTCTCTCTGTCTCAAAAATCAATTAACATTAAAAAAAATGTTTTAATTAAAAAAATTTAACATGATCCAAACAGAACTCTTGAATCTCTCTTCCATAAGCCTATATCCACCTACGTTTTCCTGATCTTACTAAGTCTCAGTGCCATATATCCGCTTTCTCAAGGCAAAAAACCTAGGCAGTGTTCTTGATTCTTTTCTTTCCCTTATTTATCCCCATTTAGCCCAACAGGAGGTCCCATTAACTTTACCTCAAAACACACCTGAAGTGTTTACTAAACACTTCTTTACTAAAGTGCTGCCCTAGTCCACCACCAAATTTTATCCGGACAAGTATGAAAAATTGATCTCCCTTCTAGTCCTATCCCCTTAATCTGTCTTCTACAGAGAAGGCAGAATACGTTTTTATTTATTTACTTTAATTTTTTTCAGAACAAGTTTTTAAAAACATGACTCAGATTTCTGTGGCAGAAACTGTTGCTTTCCTATCTCAACTCCATTTTCCCTTTATTCCTTACTAATAGAACTCAATTCGGGGCGCCTGGGTGGCTCGGTTGGCTAAGCGTCTGACTTTGGCTCAGGTCACGATCTCGCGGTCCGTGAGTTCGAGCCCCACATCAGGCTCTGGGCTGATGGCTCGGAGCCTGGAGCCTGTTTCCGATTCTGTGTCTCCCTCTCTCTCTGCCCCTCCCCCGTTCATGCTCTGTCTCTCTCTGTCCCAAAAATAAATAAACGTTGAAAAAAAAAATTAAAAAAAAATAATACATAAACATTAAAAATAAATAAATAAATATTTCTTTTGTAGCTACTCTGTGCTGGGCACTTTCCATACATTTCTTCCTAGTGTGTAATATCCACAAAAGATAGGAATCCTGCGCTTTTAAGCCTCTGGTTTCCTCACCGGGTTTAGCCACAGTCACCAAGGCTTTAGCTAAGACATGTAGCCCACCAGTTCTCCCTGGTCACCCACGAGGGGGGCTGGAATTGGGGTTGCGACCCTTGGCCTCACATCCATCATGCCTACGGTACCAGAGTCCTTGGTCCCTTTTGCCCCTGGAAACCTGTGTTTCCCCAGATCGCGTGGCTGACTTGTGCTATCGGATGGTAACTTCCTCGCTTTTGCTTCACAGATGGCCTTTGAACCCCTGCCCTGAGCGGGAGCCCCCTTTTCTGGCACCCTGACCCGCTTAGCCCTGCATAATTCTACCCCACTCGCATTCTTTCTCCGCTGGAACCTTGTTTCAGACCTGACAAAGCAACAGCATTCTTGCCTGCTGAGAAACACTCCTCCCTCTTGCTCCTGTTTCTGCTTCAACGCGTGAGACCCGGCCCCCCCGACCCCCCCCACCGAGCCTTCTATTCCATCCCTTGGTGTGAATTAACCTGGGTCAGCTTTATCCCTCTGGATATTTTCCTTTGAGCTCTGGTTGCGCCCCGTTTCACCAGAGTCCTGATCCCCAAACCCCCTCTGACAGTCTCACAGCAAGACGGTTCCCGCTGGACTCGGCCGCCCCCGCGCCCCCCTCTCCCTCCCCAGGGGTAGTTAGAACTAACGGGGAATAAAGTAAGTCTTACTTGTAAATCCGCGGGACTTGGCCATCTTCTTAATAGTATCCAGGTCCAAAGTGTTGAGCCGAATGTTCACCGTGAAGTGGTGACAGGGGATGAAGTCGCCGCTTCGGCAGTGGTCGCACCTGTGGGCATTTTCCTCTAAAAAGCGGGCACACTTCAAGTGCATGGCTTTCTTCTGGCCCTTCAGCCACAGCTCATAGGCCGTCTTCTGCATCATAGGCCTGCAGAATCGGATGATGTGGCACTCGATCACCTCGCTTTCCAGCTCGCGGAGCTCTTCCTCCTCACCGTGGGCTGGGACGAACAGAAAGGCGGCGGATCAGCCCCCCCCCAGCCCCGCTACCTCGCACGTCAGCCCTCTGACCGGGCAAAGAGGAGATGTGGGTTGCCTCCCGGATCTACTCACCCAGCCCTTCGCTGGGCCGCAGAGACCCGGAGCGATAGTGGACCTCAAACGAGGCCGCGTTCTGTCTTAGAGCCATTCGGAGCTCCTTGCCGTTCCGGAAGCAATCGAAGATGTTGGATTCCACCAGAGTGGCCAGGGCCTTGATCATCATCTTCATGTTCCAACAAGGGAGAACCTCGAACAACAGCTCCGTGGTGAAGGTCAGGCCGATAATGGCCGCGCATCTCACCAACATCTGGTGGGAGAGACTCATGCTATCCAGCTGAACCAGAGAGATTTCTGCAGGTGAAAAGCCACACAGTAGGGAGCCAGTCACTCGTCCGGAGCAAATACCGCCCACGGGTGGACAGCCGTCCTGCTCTACCGTGCTCGCTTCACGCAACCCCGGCCACGCGAAACCAAATGAGGGATCTGCCTGGTGTCTACACCACAGACAGCATGCGCTGGGGGTACGAGAGAGGCAGGTGCCGGCGTCTGAAACACGCCCGGCATGGCGGCCCGATCGGCATAAGGCTGATGTCGCAGTGTTCTGATCTGGCGCAAAAGTGTGACGGGGTTTGTGAGGAGAGGGGAGGTCACGGCGGGCCACGGTGGTCGGAGGTGAGAGCCTGTCATCCACGAGCTGGGTTGGCCTCTCCAGCGGGCCCTTGTCTGTCCTCGTCACTGACTCACCCTCCTCCCAGCACCAAGCCTCCTCTCCACCTGCCCAGAGACTCCTTCTTTCCTGTGACAGCCTATTACTACCATCTCTATGCTCACGACCAAGTGCCAGAGAGCTCTGAGCTCGAATCCCGGCTTCTCATCTAAGCTCAGGTGTCACAGTCACATGGCTTCCCGAACATTTCTACCAGGATGTCCTGCTATTACATCACCTGCAGTGGGACAAAATCTGCATTTCTCAACTTGCCCACAGAACACCGTAGAAGGCAAGCCAGTCCACCTTCCTACTTTGGTAGACCTAGCGGAAGAAACAAATGATGCTTTGGGAAGACTGAGGACCTTGAGGTGTCCCTAGGTCACCCTTCAAAACCTTTTCAGTTATTTATAGATGGCATGGGTTGGAGCCCAAGTTACACCAGAACGTTGCTTGAAAGCCATTTTTCTTTAAAAGAGTAATAACAGAGCTTGGATATAAAGTCCACGGCTCATCATGTCTTTTAAAAGTAAATGGCAGCAAAAGCTACAGGATTAGATTTGCTCTCTCGTTACGTGGTGTTGGTTGAATGAAAAATGCATTACGCTTCACTCTTTCATGCGGTTGAACAAAACTTTGTTCAAGTCAGCTTCCAGAAATTGCACAGGGGAGCAGGTAACTCTCCAAATTAGAAGCAGGGAGGCGAAGCCCACCGTGGAGACTTCGACTGCCCGGGGCAGCACAAAACAGACAACCGTCATCAGTCTATGATGACCTTCCTTTCTCCCTTTTACGCAGTTGTCCTTGAGAACGAAAGAGGGGAGTCTAGGTCCTGGAAAGCGAATACGCAAATTGTCTTTACCTTTTAATGATGCTGGAGGTGACAAGTTTTTCAATATGACACCACTAGCGAGGTTACAGACTTGCTCATTTCCCTCCTCGTTACCGAGAGCAGAAATATTTAGTTCCTCTGTTGGCCTACTAAAATTCTCTACAGGGGGAGAACAAGGGAGAAAAGTTGAGAGTCATTTTTCTGTTATCTTGATTTTCCAAGAAACGTCAAGAGGGGTCTTACGAGAGACAGTGCACGCAGAGACGTGCGTTGGCTCGCCAAATATTTTGGAATGCTGTTTACGCGAACTCATCCGTGAAAATCGAAACGTATTCAAAAATGTTCTGCTGCCCCCAAAGGATTGGCAGTAACTATCTGAAGTCTTCTGTGGTACATGCGGTTTACAAAAAATCTGATTCACAGATTATCAGGACGTATCTCATGGTGACATATATTTGCACGCGCATTCAAATATCCACACTCAGATGCAAACCCATTCTGTGGGAGACGACTTGACTCACCGCATGTTCATCAGAGAGAGATTGTTTAAAATGGTGAGGCTGGGGGTGCCTGGGTGGTGGTGACTCAGTCGTTCAAGTGCCTGACTCTCAGTCCAGGTCATGATCTCATGGTTCAATGAGTTTGAGTCCCACGTCGGGCTCTGTGCTGATGGTGCGGAGCCTGCTTGGGATTCTCTCTCTCTCTCCCTCTGTCTCTCTGCCCCTCCCCTGCCCTCTCTCTTGCTTCGTCTCTCAAAATAATAAATAAACTTAAAAATTTTTAAATGGTGAGGCTGGATCGTAAACTTGCTTAGTAATTTTGCTACTCTAAAATGCATTACTGACTTACCCTTCAGTCATTCATATAACACCTTCATCGTAAGGCACGGCGATATGTGATGTGGAAATATGGAGGTGAACATAGCTAAGTTTCCAGTCTCCTGGAGAGATAAGATATGTACACAAGGAGCTAACTTTCCAGGCAGTAAACAGGTGCCAGGTGAGTGGGCTCAAAGACCGTCAAGAGTTCATTATCAATACGGTACAGACCCTTTGTGCACCATAGCCTGTGAAGGCTGTAAATGTGAATAATGCATGCTTCCAACCTCCATGAGCTCAAAGTCTACAGAAACAGAGAGGTAAGTAACTAATCGTTGTGCCAGGACGAGGGACCTAATAGCTAAAAAAGCAAGGAGTACTATGTCGTGAGAAGGGAGAAGAAAAAATGATTCAGTCTTGGATTCAGAAAGGCTTCATGGAGGAGAAAATATTTTGATTGAATCTTGAAGGATGAAGGGGTTTTCCATTGGAAGACGGGTGATCAATACGAAGGCACAGAAGCCACAGGGCACTCGGCAAGTCAGGGGAGTGTAAGGAAACCAGGACAGCTGAACCCTAGCATGTGGGATGCTGGAGTGTTACCGTGGGACATGTATTCGGGGAGACGGTTTGGGAGCAGAGTGTGGAGGGCGCTGAACGGCACACTGTGAAGTTGGGACTTTATTCCGAAATAAAGGGGACCTAGCACAGGTTTCCGAACAGGGGAAAGTAGTGTTCCGCCAGCTACTTTTAGGAAAGTAACCCTGGAAGTGGGTATGGGAGGAACAAGAGAACAGGAGAAGGAAGGCGGGGTAAAAAACGGTAACAACGGGCGATCAAGAAGGGATGGTGGGTAGGACTAGGTAGTGATACTGTGCGGCACACCAACGAGATGGAGGAAACGGGTCTAAGCAAGGTAGTGATGGCATTGAGACATAAATGTTGCCAGCAGTCAAGCGGGGAAATACAGGAGGAGGTGCAGTATGGGGGGGGGGAGGGCGATGCATTTAGGTTTAAGGAGGCGGAGTTCGAGGGGGTCTGGAAGATGATCCAATGGGCAATTGGGAATACACCGTCTGGAATTAAGAGCGAGGCTGTGGTTGAAGCGCACACACACACACACACACACACACGGAAGCTAGGGAGTAGATGAGTAACTGACCAACACCTGGGGAGAGGGAGCCGCAAGCTAGCAAGGAAGAGGGCTAAGGAACGTGAAGAATGCTGTCATCGCAGGAGTAGACCCAGGGACAGGAGACCAGCTGAGGGCTGGTTGGGGGGGACAGGAAGAGTTCAGAAGCAGGGAGGGGAGGTGCGAGTGTGTTTGAGTACATTAGGAGCAGGAGAGTGGGGTTCAAGGGCATGACTCGCTCCGTGCTCTTTTACGCGTGTTCATTTCCCTTTCTAAGACCTAGCAACTGTGAGACCCGTTCTTTCAATCACACAACCCGTACCAACTGAGCGCCGCCAGGGTACTGGGCATTGTTCTAGGGTTGAAGATTCAAAAGTGTGTCAGATTTCCTGCCTCCCAACGCTCAAATTCCACCCATGGCAGGGAGACAACGAACAGTAGATAAATAAATTAATAGGATAATGCCATCATGCGATTTAGCTGTCTGATGAAATAAACCCAGTAACAGAGGGTGCAGGTCAGGGAGGCTTTCTTTTTTTTTTTTTAATGTTTATTTATTTTTGAGACAGAGAGAGACAGAGCACAAACGGGGGAGGGGCAGAAGGAGAGGGAGACACAGAATCTGAAACAGGCTCCAGGCTCTGAGCTGTCAGCACAGAGCCCGACGCGGGGCTCGAACTCACGGACCGTGAGATCATGACCTGAGCCGAAGTCGGCCGCTCAACCGACTGAGCCACCCAGGCGCCCCCAGGGAGGCTTTCTTTAGATGGGTCAGAGCAGAGAGAGTCGCCCCAAGCAGGCCACACCTGGGCCGAGGGAGAGAGAGGGGGCCAGCTGCGCCAAGCGTCGGAGGAGAGGGGACAGCGGTCTGCGGCAGAAATGCGGCCAGGGTGGTGGCAGCACGTTGCAGAGCGCTGGTGAGGCCAGACAGGTGTGGAGGTCAGAGCCCGTGGGCTCTCTGGTCCCAGCCGGGAGGCTGGATTTCACCGCGAGCTCCACGGGAAACCCCCAAAAGTGGAGTGCGTGTCTTTGGAAAAGCTTTTTGTCTGGAAAGTTTCGAGCTCACCAAAAGTTGTAAGAATACGACCGTGTACTTCTTGCTCAAAGTCACCCATTGGGAACATTTTGCTTCATGTGCCATATCCTTTTTCTTCTCTGCACATACATGTTTTTTTCTGAAGCATTTACACGCAAGTGGCATCATTCAGGGCCCTTTGCCCCAAGTACCTTACTCTGGATTTCCTGAGAATAATGGGGCCCTCTTAGATAACTCCAATACATTTAGAGGCTTCAGAATATTTCATGTTGAAATAGTAATTTGCTGTCCACAGGCCAATGTTGTCAACTGGCTCAACAGTTGGGCCCCTTGAGCACTTTTTTTCTTCCGATATAGGATCCAGTCTAAGATCATGTATTATATTTAGTTGTTGCTTTTTAAGTTACGCGAAATTCATATCCAAACAACCGTCTTAGTGTTTTCAATTCGTTGGCATTTGGCACATTCACACTGGTGTGTAAATAAAACCTCTCTCTAGTCTCAAAAATGTTTAATCACCCCAGAAAATACTGAACGATCTTTTTTTTTAAATTTTTTTTTAATGTTCACTTATTTTTGAGACAGAGAGAGACAGAGCATGAACGGGGGAGGGTCAGAGAGAGAGGGAGACACAGAATCCGAAGCTGGCTCCAGGCTCTGAGCTGTCAGCCCAGAGCCCGACGCGGGGCTCGAACTCACGGACCGTGAGATCACGACCTGAGCCGAAGTCAGACACTTAACCGACCGAGCCACCCAGGCGCCCCTGAACGATCTTTGAAGAGTCACCTTTTTTGAAAAGAGGTCTTCACAGACACTGAATAAATGTTGAACAAATAAACAAATATATACGAGGCAGGAACCGTATTGCTCTGTAGTATTCATGTTTACATATGGTCTTTGATTAACTCACTGGTCAATATATCATTGTAATGGACTTACCTAAAAATAATGACTGTAGCATTCATTGTCCAACTGAAAATCCATTACCCTCCTAACATAACTTTGTCCAGAAAAGCCTATTCTGACTGTTTTTTAATCATGACGACCCAGAATGGAAGGGGGGGCGGGGAAAGCTTTCTTTTAAAAAGGAAACTTAAGTCTCTCACTCTTTGAAAAACAGACCTCTTAACTCTGATCCTGCTCTTCTCAGACAACTGTCGGTCTCATTTCTCCTCTAGATGTGACTCTGCTGGCCCGGTGGCCCTGTGATCATGCAAAGTATGAGAAGCAGTGGAATATATCATCTCAAGATGGTACTGGTTTTCCGCCTACACGCTCACCCTTACATTTGTCTTGGAGGAAAAAGTTGTCGTTCCGCAAGCTTAGCAACATTAAGGTGCACGGTGCTTACAGCGATAAAAGCCACTACTCGAGACTTCCACTTCCAGAAAGACGGAGTAGACACGTTTCCATCTATTCCTCCTGTTAAGAACAGCTGAAAGCAAATATAAGAAGACTGGCTAGGGAGCTTGGGACGAAAGGAATAACAGAGCGGTGAGTTTCCTGAGTTTTTCTTTCTGTCTTATGTCCCGGTCTTGGAGTGAAGAATCTTGCAACCCAGAAACAGCCAGGATTGCAAAACAACAGCCTACTCTTTCTGCCAAAGGACCAGGAAGGGGGCAACTAGCAAGACAGAAAACTTTTGGGCAATAACCATTTTACTCCAGCCAGACAAAAAAACCCAAAACCAAAAACTGTAGCCCACTCGTGCTCCCACCAGCTCCCACCAGCTCCCCTTCAGCACAGCCTGAAGGATGAGCCTAGACTTCCATCCCAGAAGCTGAAAGAGAAGAACCATCAACCCGGAATCCCGTATCCAACACAGATACCGTTCAGGAATGAAGAGGAAATCAAGGTAGTCTCATATAATGGGAAATTAAGACAACCGGCAGTCAGCAGACCTGCCCGAAAAGAATGAGTAAGGGGCGTTCTCTGAACAGAAAAGAAATCATAAAAGAAGAAATGGAACATCTGCAAAGAATAAAGAACAATGTAAGCAAACATTTGGGGAACTACGATAGATTTCCCTTCCCCTCTTAAGTTTTCAGAATCAGGTTTTCAATGTGAGCAAAAATTATAACAACTGCCTTATGCAGTTCTAAATGTATGCAGAGAACAATTTTAAGGTAAGTGAACAATAGATGGTAAAGGAATGTAAAGAGGGGTACGGTTTCTTTTTTTCTTTTTTTTAACGTGTATTTATTTTTGAGACAGAGAGAGACAGAGCATGAATGGGGGAGGGGCAGAGAGAGAGGGAGACACAGAATCCGAAGCAGGCTCCAGGCTCTGAGCCATCAGCCCAGAGCCCGACGCGGGGCTCGAACTCACGGACCGTGAGATCATGACCTGAGCCGAAGTCGGACGCTTAACCGACCGAACCACCCAGGCGCCCCGAGGGGTACGGTTTCTACTCTTAACTCAAACTGTTAATGGGGTGATACCAGTAGGCTGTGATAACATATGCTATATGATGTAATAGCTAGAACAATCATTAAAAATCTATACAAAGAGATAGCCTCAAAAATACTATAGATAAATCAGAATTCTAAAGAATGCTCAAATAGCAAAGGGAGGCAGGAAAACGAGAACCGTAACATGGGGAGAGAAAAGGAAACTTTCCTTAAAATGGCAGACTTAATGGGGCGCCTGGGTGGCTTGGTCGGTTAGGCGTCCGACTTCGGCTCAGGTCATGATCTCACGGTCCGTGAGTTCGAGCCCCGCGTCGGGCTCTGTGCTGACGGCTCGGAGCCTGGAGCCTGTTTCGGATTCTGTGTCTTCCTGTCTCTCTGCCCCTCCCCTGTTCATGCTCTGTCTCTCTCTGTCTCAAAAATAAATAAACGTTAAAAAAAAATTGAAAAAAAATAAAATGGCAGACTTAAGCCCTAACATATCAATTACTGCATTAAATCTAAATGGTCTAAATCTACTAACTGAAAGATAAATCACCTGAGTATATTTAACTACATGCTATATACAAGGAATTCACTTCAAATATACTATGATATAGGCAAGCTGAAAGTAAAAGAATAGAAAAGATATATCATGCAAATATTGATCAAAAGAAAACAGGAGTACCCGGTATAGTAATATCAGACAAAGCAGACTTTGGAGCAAAGAGAGTTAACAGAGAGAGAGGGATATCATATCATGATAAATGGGTCAATTCACCAAGACAAATAGCAATCCTTTTTTTTTTTTTTTAAGGTTTTTTTTTTTTAACGTTTATTTATTTTTGAGACAGGGAGAGACAGAGCATGAACGGGGGAGGGTCAGAGAGAGAGGGAGACACAGAATCCGAAACAGGCTCCAGGCTCTGAGTTGTCAGCACAGAGCCCGACGCGGGGCTGGAACTCACTGACCGCGAGATCAGGACCTGAGCCGAAGTCAGCCGCTTAACCCACTGAGCCACCCAGGCGCCCCTAGCAATCCTAAACGTTTATTCACTGAACAAAAAATACGTGAAGCAAAAGCTGATAGAATTAAAAATAGACAAGTCTACAATTATAGTTGGAGACGTCAACATTTCTCCCTCAGCAATTGATAGGACAGCTAGGCAGAAAATGGCCCAGGATATAGAAGAATTCAACAACCACAGGGGCCCTTGGGTGGCTCAGCGGGTTTAGCGTCCGACATGTGAATTTTTCTCATCACTGTCAACTCCCCACACAGACCTTTCCTTATCATTCACAGAAGCTTTAATCCTCCACTTTCTGGAATGCATCCTTTTCCCATTCTCCCCCTCCCGGTGTTAAAATTATTCTCTTAAAAACTCCAACTGGCCTCCTTTATGCCATTATCTCAGATTTCATCCTCCCGTACGTGTCTGTAGTATGGGAAACCTGGTGACAATTCACTTTGAGCTAGAAGACTCTGGAAGACAAGGTATTTTCTCCCACCACCTAACATCTAAATCCCCTTCCGTGTGGATTCTGGGCTTTAAGATTCCCCAGTGTTCTTCTGTGTTCTTTCCGGGGCACACAGTCTCCCTCCGTTCAGTGAGCCCCAGGCAACGTTAAGTTCTCTCTCCATCTCAGATATCAGAGCTGACACTCCTTGCCTCCCCAGTCCCCGTGGCCCTACGGGATGCAGCCTGTGGAAAAAGCCATTCCTGCCATCCTCTCTGCAGAGGACAGAGAGAAAGAGCCTTCACCGGGAGACTTACTGAACAGGTTATTCCAGGTCATATTGGTCTTTTCCTCCACCTCCATTGGCTGGAAAAGGAGTACCCTGTGATGGTCAAGGTTTTTTAGCAATTCTTCACAGTAAAATGGGATCCCACAGCTTCCCTCCACTAGGTACCTGCAGTGGGAACAAGGCCACCTCTTTGCACCAAAGAACCATATTTTCCAAAGGAAAAATATTTGACTCATTTCAACCATTTGAAAATAATATTATTCTCTATTTGTTTCCATTTGTTTTCCTTTTCTAGGGTTGCTTTTTTTTTTTTTCGTGCTTATTTTGAGAGAGGCACAGGGTATGAGTGGGGGAGCAGCAGAGAGAGGGGGAGACACAGAATCTGAAGCAGGCTCCAGGCTCTGAGGTGTCAGCACAGAGCCCGACGCGGGGCTTGAACTCACAAACCGGGAGACCAGGACCTGAGCCAAAGTCAGACGTTTAACCGACTGAGGCACCCAAGAGCCCCAAGGGTTGCTTTCTACACCTTTCTTTCTTTCTTTCTTTCTTTCTTTCTTTCTTTCTTTCTTTCTT
>NW_024412436.1:5068051-5125464 GCF_014898765.1 Herpailurus yagouaroundi | reverse complement strand
ATATATATAGTGTATATACACTATATATATACACTATATATATATACACTATATATATATACACTATATATATACACTATATATATAGTGTATATACACTATATATATACACTATATATATATACTATATATATATACACTATATATATACACTATATATATACACTATAGTGTATATATATATAGTGTATATATAGATATAGTGTGTGTGTGTGTGTATATATATATAGTGTATATACACTATATATCTATATATATAGTGTATATATATAGTGTGTGTGTGTATATATATATATATATATATATATATATATACACTATATACACACACACACACACACACACACACACACACAGAAAAAGAGAGGAGACAGAGTGAGAGACAAAGGGAAAGACCATGACAAGTTCATGCCTGGGGTTATTTTAAATGAGACTTTGTCCAAGACATCTTTCCTCCAGAAGCAAGGCAAACTCATTAGACAGAATGGATGCAGGGGCGCCTGGGTGGCTCAGTCAGTTGAGTGTCTGACTTCAGCTCAGGTCGTGATCTCGCGGCTTGTGGGTTTGAGCCCCGCATCGGGCTTTGTGCTGTCACCACAGAGCCTGGAGCCTGCTTCAGATTCTGTCTCCCTCTCTCTCTGCCCCTCCCCTGCTCGTGCTCTCTCTCCCTCTCTCTCTCAAAAACAAACACTAAAAAATTAAAAAACAAAATAAAGAAGGATACAGATACTAAGGTGGGTTGTAAACAGTCAACCAAAGCAGGGGCACTGTCCATGTTGTTAAGGCAACTGGGGTCTGGGCCCTGGTGGAGGCGTCACTGAGACACTCAGAAAGCAGCGAGTAAAGAGCCAGCCTTCAACACCTGCCACAGACGGAGAATATTCCAGACTACAGTACTGCCGGACCTTGCTTGTTTACAAGTTGTGTCCTTAAACTTTACCAGTGGGAGGCTCGCTTCGGCAGCACATATACTAAGTTTTCCCAGTTTGCCTTTTGTGACACTTGCCCACGACGACGTCCTCAGTCACTGCTGACTGCACTGAGAACACCCGTACCCAACACAACGAAGGGGAAGCAACACTGAGGTCACCGAGCAAACGTCTGAGACAACCTAACGGGGTTAGGAAGAGGTGAACAAGGTCAATAACAAGGAAGAGGTGAACGGGGTCTATCCTACCAACCACGAGAAATGGCTCTTGAACAGCGGGCCCAGTGAACATATTGAAACGGGCACTTGTAGATACATCTTTGGGAAACCCACGAAGTCTGGATCTGGGGAATGGACACGGAGGTCGGGACCTCAGGAGACAAACAGGTTACTCACGTGTCCAGTTCTTTGGGGATGCCCCTGACATCGAGGTCTAGGCAGACCTTGTTGCGGATATCCTTAGGCTGCACGGCTCCAAGGGTGACGTAGGTGGTGTTCCTGTTCTTCATTATGGCGCTGGCAGCCGCACAGGGTATGTCAACGAAGGGGGACAGGGACATGATGATGAAGATAGGAATAGTCCGGATAAGCTTCTCCAAGAAGGACCAGGAGGCTGCGTCGACGAACTGGCCCTCATCGATGATGAAAATAATCCTTTCCTCTTTCACGGTCTGCACAAGGCGGAGAGACAGAAAAGTGCGGTGGGACTTCGGGTTTTTAGTCACGTGTGCGGGTCTGCATGTGGATCCACTGAGTTTTGTGGGGCTAAGTCAAAATCTTCTTTCCAGGTAATTTGTATTAATTTAGATTCCGGTAACTTGGCGTTTGTGGCGATCGGGACAAAGCTAGCTGGAATGGATTTTCTTACTTGGTCAGAGCTTTGTGTAAAGATAATGTGAAGGATAAATGGGGTTGTAAGCAAGTGAAAGGACCCGCTACATAAAAATGACTGATATGTTTACCACAAGTCATTTTATTTTTTATTTTTTATTTTTTTTTAACATTTATTTATTTTTGAGACAGGGAGAGACAGAGCATGAACAGGGGAGGGTCAGAGAGAGGGAGACACAGAATCTGAAACAGGCTCCAGGCTCCGAGCTGTCAGCACAGAGCCCTACGCAGGGCTCGAACTCACGGACCGCAAGATCGTGACCCGAGCCGAAGTCGGCCGCTCAACCGACTGAGGCACCCAGGCGCCCCCACAAGTCATTTTAATCTATGGACAAATGAAGATCTCCCGGGGGTATGAAGGAGACGAACCTCGTTTATGCTGTTCTAGCCTGACGTATGGTCTATGGTACCTTGAAATCAGATCACCTGTCCAGTTCCTTGGGTAGGCTACCTCTCCTCAAATAATCTGAATGATTTATGCACTCATTAAGCATTTATTGTGCATCTACTAGGGTCAGGTATTGTTCTGGGTGGCGGGGCTACAAGGATGAAACAAAGTAAGAGTTTACATCTTAGTGTCGGCCCCTTACAGAGCACACCCTGGATTCCACTGTGTGAGCTGGCTAAATGGAGAAGACCTCCCCCGCTCTTCCTGCTCTGCACCCCTCTTGGTTCCCTCTGGGATGAGACTGGGTTAACCCACTCGTTCCCTCCACATTTTTACAAACAAAAGCAGCAGAGGCTACTTGAAAATTTCAGATTTCGTAAGATAATCTCATAAAGTGTTATGACCCATTTTATCACATTTACACGATAAGTCTACTCTTATGGCCCCATTCTGTTACCATATTTAGCCGTTCATTGACCTTGAGGACATTTTAACGGATGGGGAGGTTAGCATTACATTGGTTTTGTTTTGGATTGATGCCTTTAAAAATACGGGCAGGGGCACCTGGGTGGCTCAGTCGGTTGAGCGGCCGACTTCGGCTCAGGTCACGATTTCATGGTCCGTGAGTTCGAGCCCCACGTAGGGCTCTGTGCTGACAGCTCGGAGCCTGGAGCCTGTTTCGGATTCTGTGTCTCCCTCTTAATGACCCTCCCCCGTTCATGCTCTGTCTCTCTCTGTCTCAAAAATAAATAAACGTTAAAAAAAAATTTTTTTTAAATAAAAATAAAATAAAATAAAATAAAAATATGGGGCAGATAGGGGCCTCTGGGTGGCTCAGTCCGTTAAGCGTTGGACTTCAGCTCAGGTCACGGTCTCTCGGTTCATGAGGTCATCCCTCCCTGACTCATGCTCTTCTCTCGCTCTCAAAACTAAATGTTAAAAAAAAAAATTTTTTTTTAAATTGAGAGTAAAGCAGGAACTAAAAAAGCATGAATTCTATAGTGCATCATGGGCCCTGGTTTCTTCATATTTAAAAGGAGAAGGTTGAACTGGATGGTCTCTAATTAATGTGACTAAAAGCCAACATCTACATTGTACTTAATATGTTCCAAGCACCATATGTTCCAAGCACCGTGTGAGGCTCTTTCTAGAAATTAACTCATTCACCCCTCGCAACATTCCCAGTGGTACTATTGAAGCTACGCCCTGAGAAAATTTCAGTTAAGTAACTTGCCAAGGTCGCACGGGAGAATAAATGATCTAAGGACAGTTGTCTTGGTGCTTATTTTTTATTTTATTTTATTTATTTATTTATTTATTTTTATATATATGAAATTTATTGTCAAATTGGTTTCCATACAACACCCAGTGCTCATCCCAAAAGGTGCCCTCCTCAATACCCATCACCCACCCTCTCCTCCCTCCCACCCCCCATCAACCCTCAGTTTGCTCTCAGTTCTCAACAGTCTCTTATGCTTTGGCTCTCTCCCACTCTAACCTCTTTTTTTTTTTTTTCCTTCCCCTCCCCCATGGGTTCCTGTTAAGTTTCTCAGGATCCACATAAGAGTGAAACCATATGGTATCTGTCTTTCTCTGTATGGCTTATTTCACTTAGCATCACACTCTCCAGTTCCATCCACGTTGCTACAAAAGGCCATATTTCATTTTTTCTCATTGCCACGTAGTATTCCATAGTGTATATAAACCACAATTTCTTTATCCATTCATCAGTTGATGGACATTTAGGCTCTTTCCATAATTTGGCTATTGTTGAGAGTGCTGCTATGAACATTGGGGTACAAGTGCCCCTATGCATCAGTACTCCTGTGTCCCTTGGATAAATTCCTAGCAGTGCTATTGCTGGGTCATAGGGTAGGTCTATTTTTAATTTTCTGAGAAACCTCCACACTGCTTTCCAGAGCGGCTGCACCAATTTGCATTCCCACCAACAGTGCAAGAGGGTTCCCGTTTCTCCACATCCTCGCCAGCATCTATAGTCTCCTGATTTGTTCATTTTGGCCACTCTGACTGGCGTGAGGTGATACCTGAGTGTGGTTTTGATTTGTATTTCCCTGATAAGGAGCGACACTGAACATCTTTTCATGTACCTGTTGGCCATCCGGATGTCTTCTTTAGAGAAGTGTCTATTCATGTTTTCTGCCCATTTCTTCACTGGGTTATTTGCTTTTCGGGTGTGGAGTTTGGTGAGCTCTTTATAGATTTTGGATACTAGCCCTTTGTCCGATATGTCATTTGCAAATATCTTTTCCCATTCTGTTGGTTGCCTTTTAGTTTTGTTGGTTGTTTCCTTTGCTGTGCAGAAGCTTTTTATCTTCATAAGGTCCCAGTAATTCACTTTTGCTTTTAATTCCCTTGCCTTTGGGGATGTGTCGAGTAAGAGATTGCTACGGCTGAGGTCAGAGAGGTCTTTTCCTGCTTTCTCCTCTAAGGTTTGGATGGTTTCCTGTCTCACATTCAGGTCCTTTATCCATTTTGAGTTTATTTTTGTGAATGGTGTGAGAAAGTGGTCTAGTTTCAACCTTCTGCATGTTGCTGTCCAGTTCTCCCAGCACCATTTGTTAAAGAGACTGTCTTTTTTCCATTGGATGTTCTTTCCTGCTTTGTCAAAGATGAGTTGGCCATACGTTTGTGGGTCTAGTTCTGGGGTTTCTATTCTATTCCATTGGTCTATGTGTCTGTTTTTGTGCCAATACCATGCTGTCTTGATGATGACAGCTTTGTAGTAGAGGCTAAAGTCCGGGATTGTGATGCCTCCTGCTTTGGTCTTCTTCTTCAAAATTACTTTGGCTATTCGGGGCCTTTTGTGGTTCCATATGAATTTTAGGATTGCTTGTTCTAGTTTCGAGAAGAATGCTGGTGCAATTTTGATTGGGATTGCATTGAATGTGTAGATAGCTTTGGGTAGTATTGACATTTTGACAATATTTATTCTTCCAATCCATGAGCAGGGAATGTCTTTCCATTTCTTTAAATCTTCTTCAATTACCTTCATAAGCTTTCCATAGTTTTCAGCATACAGATCCTTTACATCTTTGGTTAGATTTATTCCTAGGTATTTTATGCTTCTTGGTGCAATTGTGAATGGGATCAGTTTCCTTATTTGTCTTTCTGTTACTTCATTGTTAGTGTATAAGAATGCAACTGATTTCTGTACATTGATTTTGTATCCTGCAACTTTGCTGAATTCATGTATCAGTTCTAGCAGACTTTTGGTGGAGTCTGTCGGATTTTCCATGTATAATATCATGTCATCTGCAAAAAGCGAAAGCTTGACTTCATCTTTGCCAATTTTGATGCCTTTGATTTCCTTTTGTTGTCTGATTGCTGATGCTAGAACTTCCAGCACTATGTTAAACAACAGCGGTGAGAGTGGGCATCCCTGTCGTGTTCCTGATCTCAGGGAAAAAGCTCTCAGTTTTTCCCCGTTGAGGATGATGTTAGCTGTGGGCTTTTCATAAATGGCTTTTATGATCTTTAAGTATGTTCCTTCTATCCCGACTTTCTCAAGGGTTTTTATTAAGAAAGGGTGCTGGATTTTGTCAAAGGCCTTTTCTGCATCGATTGACAGGATCATATGGTTTTTCTCTTTTTTTTTTGTTAATGTGATGTATCACGTTGATTGATTTGCGAATGTTGAACCAGCCCTGCATCCCAGGAATGAATCCCACTTGATCATGGTGAACAATTCTTTTTATATGCCGTTGAATTCGATTTGCTAGTATCTTATTGAGAATTTTGGCATCCATATTCATCAGGGATATTGGCCTGTAGTTCTCTTTTTTTACTGGGTCTCTGTCTGGTTTAGGAATCAAAGTAATACTGGCTTCATAGAATGAGTCTGGAAGTTTTCCTTCCCTTTCTATTTCTTGGAATAGCTTGAGAAGGATAGGTATTATCTCTGCTTTAAACGTCTGGTAGAACTCCCCTGGGAAGCCATCTGGTCCTGGACTCTTATTTGTTGGGAGATTTTTGATAACCGATTCAATTTCTTCGCTGGTGATGGGTCTGTTCAAGCTTTCTATTTCCTCCTGATTGAGTTTTGGAAGAGTGTGGGTGTTCAGGAATTTGTCCATTTCTTCCAGGTTGTCCAATTTGTTGGCATATAATTTTTCATAGTATTCCCTGATAATTGTTTGTATCTCTGAGGGATTGGTTGTAATAATTCCATTTTCATTCATGATTTTATCTATTTGGGTCATCTCCCATTTCTTTTTGAGAAGCCTGGCTAGAGGTTTGTCAATTTTGTTTATTTTTTCAAAAAACCAACTCTTGGTTTCGTTGATGTGCTCTACAGTTTTTTTAGATTCTATATTGTTTATTTCTGCTCTGATCTTTATTATTTCTCTTCTTCTGCTGGGTTTAGGCTGCCTTTGCTGTTCTGCTTCTATTTCCTTTAGGTGTGCTGTTAGATTTTGTATTTGGGATTTTTCTTGTTTCTTGAGATAGGCCTGGATTGCAATGTATTTTCCTCTCAGGACTGCCTTCGCTGCGTCCCAAAGCGTTTGGATTGTTGTATTTTCATTTTCGTTTGTTTCCATATATTTTTTAATTTCTTCTCGAATTGCCTGGTTGACCCACTCATTTGTTAGTAGGGTGTTCTTTAACCTCCATGCTTTTGGAGGTTTTCCAGACTTTTTTCTGTGGTTGATTTCAAGCTTCATAGCATTGTGGTCTGAAAGTATGCATGGTATGATTTCAATTCTTGTAAACTTATGAAGGGCTGTTTTGTGACCCAGTATATGATCTATCTTGGAGAATGTTCCATGTGCACTCGAGAAGAAAGTATATTCTGTTGCTTTGGGATGCAGAGTTCTAAATATATCTGTCAAGTCCATCTGATCCAATGTCTCATTCAGGGCCCTTGTTTCTTTATTGACCGTGTGTCTAGATGATCTATCCATTTCTGTAAGTGGGGTGTTAAAGTCCCCTGCAATTACCACATTCTTATCAATAAGGTTGCTTGTGTTTATGAGTAATTGTTTTATATATTTGGGCGCTCCGGTATTCGGCGCATAGACATTTATAATTGTTAGCTCTTCCTGATGGATAGACCCTGTCACTATTATATAATGTCCTTCTTCATCTCTTGTTACAGCCTTTAATTTAAAGTCTAGTTTGTCGGATATAAGTATGGCTACTCCAGCTTTCTTTTGGCTTCCAGTAGCATGATAAATAGTTCTCCATCCCCTCACTCTCAATCTAAAGGTGTCCTCAGGTCTAAAATGAGTCTCTTGTAGACAGCAAATAGATGGGTCTTGTTTTTTTATCCATTCTGATACCCTATGTCTTTTGGTTGGCGCATTTAATCCATTTACATTCAGTGTTATTATAGAAAGATATGGGTTTAGAGTCATTGTGATGTCTGTATGTTTTATGCTTGTAGTGATGTCTCTGGTACTTTGTCTCACAGGGTCCCCCTTAGGATCTCTTGTAGGGCTGGTTTAGTGGTGACAAATTCCTTCAGTTTTTGTTTGTTTGGGAAGACCTTTATCTCTCCTTCTAGTCTAAATGACAGGCTTGCTGGATAAAGGTTTCTCGGCTGCATATTTTTTCTGTCTAGCAAACTGAAAATCTTGTGCCAACTCTTTCTGGCCTGCCAAGTTTCAAAAGAGAGATCAGTCACGAGTCTTATAGGTCTCCCTTTATATGTGAGGGCACGTTTACCCCTTGCTGCTTTCAGAATTTTCTCTTTATCCTTGTATTTTGCCAGTTTCACTATGATATGTCGTGCAGAAGATCGATTCAAGTTACGTCTGAAGGGAGTTCTCTGTGCCTCTTGGATTTCAATGACTTTTTCCTTCCCCACTTCAGGGAAGTTCTCAGCTATTATTTCTTCAAGTACCCCTTCAGCACCTTTCCCTCTCTCTTCCTCCTCTGGGATACCAATTATGCGTATATTATTTCTTTTTAGTGTATCACTTAGTTCTCTAATTTTCCCCTCATACTCCTGGATTTTTTTATCTCTCTTTTTCTCAGCTTCCTCTTTTTCCATAACTTTATCTTCTAGTTCACCTATTCTCTCCTCTGCCTCTTCAATCCAAGCCGTGGTGGTTTCCATTTTGTTATGCATTTCATTTAAAGCGTTTTTCAGCTCCTCGTGACTGTTCCTTAGTCCCTTGATCTCTGTAGCAAGAGATTCTCTGCTGTCAGCTATACTGTTTTCAAGCCCAGCGATTAATTTTATGACTATTATTCTAAATTCACTTTCTGTTATATTATTTAAATCCTTTTTGATCAGCTCATTAGCTGTTGTTATTTCCTGGAGATTCTTCTGAGGGGAATTCTTCCGCTTGGTCATTTTGGATAGTCCCTGGCGTGGTGAGGACCTGCAGGGCACTTCCCCTGTGCTGTGGTGTATAACTGGAGTTGGTGGGCAGAGCCGCAGTCAGACCTGATGTCTGCCCCCAGCCCACCGCTGGGGCCACAGTCAGACTGGTGCGTGCCTTCTCTTCCCCTCTCCTAGGGGCGGGATTCACTGTGGGGTGGGGTGGCCTGTCTGGGCTACTTGCACACTGCCAGGCTTGTGATGCTGGGGATCTGGCGTCTTAGCTGGGGTGGGTAGGCAAGGTGCACAGGGGCAGGAGGGGCAGGCTTAGCTTGCTTCTCCTTAGGTGATCCACTTCAGGAGGGGCCCTGTGGCAGCAGCAGGGAGTCAGATCCGCTGCCGGAGGTTTGGCTCCGCACAAGCGCAGAGTTGGGTGTTTGCGCGGAGCGAGCAAGTTCCCTGGCAGGAACTGGTTCTCTTTGGGATTTTGGCTGGGGGATGGGCGGGGGAGATGGCGCTGGCGAGCGCCTTTGTTCCCCACCAAACTGAGCTCTGTCGTCCGGGGGCTCAGCAGCTCTCCTTCCCTTTGTCCTCCAGCCTTCCCGCTTTCTGAGCAGAGCTGTTAACTTATGACCTCCCAGCCGCTAAGTCGCGCTTGCTGTCGGAACACAGTCCGTCAGGCCCCTCCGCTTTTTGCAAGCCAGACTCGGGGGCTCTGCTTGGCCGGCGAGCCGCCCCTCCGCCCCGGCTCCCTCCCGCCAGTCCGTGGAGCGCGCACCGCCTCGCCGCCCTTCCTACCCTCTTCCGTGGGCCTCTCGTCTGCGCTTGGCTCCGGCGACTCCGTTCTGCTAATCCTCTGGTGGTTTTCTGGGTTATTTAGGCAGGTGTAGGTGGAATCTAAGTGATCAGCAGGACGCGCGGTGAGCCCAGCGTCCTCCTACGCCGCCATCTTCCCTCCTCCTCTCTGTCTTGGTGCTTAAAGCGTAGCTTTAGCGGTGGTTTCCAAACTCGGCGATGTGTCAGAAACAACTGAGAAGTTTTCAAACAAAAGCCAGCGACTAAACCAATTCCTAAACCCAACCCAAGTCCCTTGGGATCTTTAGGTGCAGAAGTAATAAACCCGTGTGTTTTGTTTTTTCATTTTCCGCAGAGATTTTAATTCAAGTACAATTTAACGATGTTATATTAGTTTCAGGCACACAAGATAATGATTCAGCAATTGTATACGTTACTCAGTGGTCCTCACGATAAGTGCACTCTTAATCCCCTTATATATTTCACCTGTTCCGCCTCTGCCTCCCCTCTGGCAACCACTATTTCGTTCTCTGTATTGAAGAGTCTGGTTTTGTTGTTGTTGGTAAATCCATGTTTTTTTGTTTTTTTTTTTTAAATTTTTTAAATGTTTATTTGTTTTTGAGACAGAGAGAGACAGAGCATAAACGGGGGAGGGGCAGAGAGAGGGAGACACAGAATCCGAAGCAGGCTCCAGGCTCCGAGCTGTCAGCACAGAGCCCGACGCAGGGCTCGAACTCACGGACCACAAGATCATGACCTGAGCCAAAGTCAGACGCTTAACCGAGCCACCCAGGCGCCCCTGTAAATCCATGTTTTTTAAGAAGCTTTCTGGATACTTGTAATGCCAACTGTCCAGAGTCTGACATTTTGAAATTACTCATAATGCCTCGCTTATTTGCCCGAAGCAGAGAAGGAGAAAGTGGTGGTATAAACTTAAGACAATGCCACAAACTTGTATCGATCATTTATAACGTGCCAGACGCTGTGCTGTGCAATAATAATACACAAATGAATCAGGCTCCCTGTCCTAAGAAACCCACAGTCTCCTGAGAGGCAGAGAAACCCATATAAGGAACAAATTGTAATACTGTATGGCAAATATAATAAGAAATATGTTCAACGTGTTACAGAAGCAGGGTGGAAGAAGGATCAGTCATGCCTAGTACTTTGGGAGTTTTCACCAAAGAAGTGATGTTGAAGGATGAATAGCATTTCTCCAGGTTAAGAAACAAACAAAAAACCGAAACACTTTTGACTTACGTCATTAGCCCTGGGAGTGATGTGGACAGTGTAAAGCACGGGGTGGCGCAATTTACACATGTTCTGGCAACTACGTGGAGAATGAACTGGAGAGGAGAGGTCTAAGGCACAGAGCCTAGTTGGGAAGCCATGGAAGTCGTCCAGAGTGACAGAACTTGAACGACAGCAGAAGAGAGGGAGGAGACATTCCCAGGGAGAGCTGAGTAGCTGTCGTAGAAATGGCCAGCAATGAGGAGGAGAGCAAAGATAATTTCAAATGGTGCATGAATGAATTTGCCATTAGCTAAATCAAGGCTCGGGATGAGGAACGAGGGGCCCTGCGGGAGGAAACATAAAATTTAGTATTAGACACCGAACTGAACGCGAGTTTCTACACCCACGTGTTGCAAATGGAAGGCTCTTGGAAAGCTGGTTCTCGGTGCTTATGAACGAGGCGAGGACTCGAAGAGAAATCTGGTGATCGTCCACATACGGTGAATTGCCGTGAGGTTACTCAGGGAACGGGGTATGATGTGGGGGGCAGGGGGAGGGGTGTTTCTGACAAAGAGGCGCCGTTCCAAGTGTGTCTACCCAACGTTCCGAGTGTGTTTGCACCACCCTGTGAGTCAGGTACTGCTATCTGCCTATTTTATAGATGATTAAACAAAGGCATAGGCAAGTCAACTTGCACAAGGTTACCCAGGTAGCAAGCGATAGGCCTGCGGGTTCAAATGTGGGTAGCGTGGGGCGCCTGGGTGGCTCGGTTGGCTAAGCGTCTGACTTCGGCTCAGGTCATGATCTCACGGTCCGTGAGTTCGAGCCCCGCGTCGGGCTCTGTGCTGACGGCTCAGAGCCTGGAGCCTGTTTCAGATTCTGTGTCTCCCTCTCTCTCTGCCCATCCCCTGTTTGTGCTCTGTCTCTCTCTGTCTCAAAAATAAATAAACGTTAAAAAAAAAATTGTTTAAAAAAAAAAACAAATGTGGGTAGCGTGACTAGGGAGCCTCCACACATGACCCCTTGGTCATAGTGTACCTCTCACAGAGCGAGAAGAAAAAAGGGCTGGTCTCAAGGAGAAGCCAGACTCCCGGGAGTAATGTTAAAGGGACCCCTTTCAAGCACAGCTAAATTCTGAACGGACTCTTGACTTGAGGTTTGGAAGGAAGAAAGGAGAACGAGACGCGGGCTGTGTTAGGATAAAGCTCTCACACCGGTCGAAGCCTTTTGCCGGTGGCGTCTGAACCCCTCCGGCCACCTCCCAGTTGCCCTTGTCCCCGACTCGACCCACAGCTGCTCTTACTTGCTCCAAGATCTTCATAAACAATGCTTCCAACTGCTTTTGCTTTCTGAAGGCGGTCATCTTGGAAACCTCTCGTGAAATAGGGAACTGTACAAAGAATCAGGAGAAGATCAAGTATGGGAACATAGCAAAGGGCGCTACTAGCTGCGTGACTCGGGGCGAATCACTTTCCCATTCTGTGCCATCGAATCCTCATGCGTTAGCTAATTCATGGCGCCCCTTCCGGCTGTCACACGCGATGTCACTGAATCCAGTAAGATACAGGAAGTAATGGGGCATGCTCTGTCTTTGCACTGGCAGTCTCCTGGACCAGCTAGTCCAGAGTAGCTACGATGGGAAGGTGAGAGCAAAACGAATCAGCGGGTTTGGGATTTTTTTGAGTATGGTATTTCTAGATACCTCCAATGTCTCAGGAAGGGGCATGCTCATTCAAAGACGTTTGGGAACCATCTCCTCATCACCCAGATTCTCCACATGAGAAAGGAAAAAGGCGATAAACGGCAAGGAGACGCTAAGGCATCAGACCTCAGGCAGGGGTCGCTGCGCGGGCCCTGTCCCTCTTTCCTACAGGTGTCAGATCTAGTGACTCACCCGGACATGGAAGATGTCATTCAGAAGACAGTGGAACTTCTCGTCCAACAGTGTCTTGACTTTATTTTGAAGGTTGGTCTGTCGTTCTTTATAATGTTTACAAGTATCGAGACCTAGTACAGTGGCCATGAATATCTGGATGGTATAAAAATTTTGATGGAAGCTGATCTTAGTCAACGCGATAGCGATAGTCCTGTTCGTGAGAAAGCCAAGAAGCAGAAGAGAGTTCTTAAATGTATGTTTCGAAAACAAGAAAGAACAAACGAACGCTCCGGTGTTTCGTAGTCAGTTACAACAGAACTTTCCTATATTGTCTGGAAGCTGTTCGTTACTCCTGCTTCAGATACACCCCCTCATCCCGCTATGACCCTGAGCCCTCCTAACTGACCCTGGCTCTGCCCTCTTCTACGGCCCCACTCCCACCACCGCAAGGAGTCTAGGCCCTCAGACTTTCACCCGCACTGCTGAGTAACATGCTCCTACCCTTGCCTAGCGCCATGATTCAACGCACCACCTTTACAGAAGCCCGACGTAACGGGATCAATGCTAACTCTCTCTCCGATCTGCAAGTCTTCAGTGGCTCCCATTGCCAAAAGGTGTAAGCCTATGCTTCTTTTCTGTGACATACAAGCCTTTTCCGGGTCTCCGTGTGCCATTTCTTGCCACTCTGCCCAGCAGTCCATCCTCTGCCAACGAACTGGTGAGACCTCCCTGAACACCCAGAGTGGTTTCTTCTCCCCATGCCTTCGTGCGGGCTATCTCCCCAGCCTGGAAGCTTACCACTCCTCACAGCCCCTGGTAACCCCTCGTCTCCTGCTTGTCTGCAAATCTCAGCTCAGGTGCAGCCTCCTGGAAATCTTTCCTGGAGCCCCAAGGCTGAGTTACATACAAGGTTGGGTTTGTCCTAGCTTCTGCAGTATTCCAGTTGCACACCTCTATCACTGTCCTCACCGATCCTATTTTCATTGTCTCTCTCTCTCCTCTTCTGTGAGCAGTTACGTAGCGGCATAGATTGGGCCCCTAATCCAAAATGACTAGTTTCTTTATAAGAAGGGGAAATTTGGGGCGCCTGGGTGGCTCAGTCGGTTGAGCGTCCGACTTCGGCTCAGGTCATGATCTCGCGGTTCGCGAGTTCAAGCCCCGCGTCGGGCTCTGGGCTGACAGCTCAGAACCTGGAGTCTGTTTCAGATTCTGTGTCTCCCTCTCTCTCTCTGACCCTTCCCCGTTCATGCTCTGTCTCTCTCTGTCTCAAAAATAAATAAACGTGAAAAAAAAATTAAGAAGGGGAAATTTGGACCCAGACAAGGCACAGGGAAAACACTATATAAAGGCAGAGATCGGGTGATGTTTCTACAAGCCTACAATTGCTAGCCAACCACCAGAAGCTAGGGGAAAAGGCATGGAACAGAGTGTCCCTCACAGCTGTCAGCAGGAACTAACCCAGCTGTCAACCTCGGTCTCAGACTCCCAGCCTCCAGTACCCGGAGGCAATGCATTTCTGCCCACGAAGCCATCCAGTTTGTGGTTCTTTGTTATGACAATTCTAGCAAACAAATACAGCCCTCAACAGTTCCCAGAACACAGTAGGTACTCAATAAGTGACGGAATACATGAATGAATACATAAATGTCTTCTGGTTATTATGAATAACCAGCGACATTAAAGATATTTACAAACTGGCCTTTCGCAGGCTTGACATTGAAAAAAGAGTAGAAATACAGGCAATGTAAGGTTTCTAAGCATATTCCCCTTAAAGGCTTGAGGTCCGATGGTGAAGGGACATGAGACACCATCGTCACCTCAGTCACCGTCACCGCCACTGAGTATCACGCTGTCCGTGAGGCGCCACGTGACATTTCTTGTATGAAAACACATGAACGGGGGGAGATAAGTACATTAGCTCTGCCTTCCAAAGGAGAGAGAATCCAGAGGCCTATCATTCTCGATCTCCAGCTGGATAAATTTCTGTTGGTTCTGCTGACCCGATCTTGCCCCCAACGTCCATGCCAGGAGTTCTCAAAGTGTCCGCACACTGGGATTACTTAGGAAGCTTTAAAATATTGATATCCAAGCCCCGCCTGGCATTAAATCAGGATCTCCAGGGGTCAGCCCAGCTTCTCATTTTCTTAGTTCAATCTGTTTATCATCTATTACCTATTTAGTACAGAGGGCATGGCACCCAGTAACTGATAGACTGCGTTAGCTAATTCATGGCGCCCCTTCCGGCTGTCACACGTGATGTCACTGAATCCGGTAAGATACAGGAAGTAACGGGGCATACTCTGTCTTTGCACTGACAGTTCACAAAAGGCGAATTATACCGAGGAGAGGAACGTGACAATAAGTGAAACTCTTAAGGACATCAGGAATCTCTGAGTTCTCAAGAAACGACACTCACCTGTGGTTCTCACCTTGGGCCAGATACTCAATTTCCATAAGTATCTGGCTTTTTCCATATCCTGATAATCCTTCGTACATTAGGACTCGGCTGCAGTTGGACACCAAAAATTCCTTCATACTACACATGAAGTATTTGATCTCCTTATCACGTCCTGTAATTTGCATTATTTAAAAAGGGAGCAAACCTAATCAACATAAAGTAGTCGAGACATATATAAAAAAAACACATAGTGATCACGCTCCTACAAATACCTTTAGAATTCCCATGGAATTGCTCATGACCTTTCTTGAGAGACTGTGCACTTTAAAAATTTTTGAAACCTTTCTCTGGAGCTTTCTAGTTACAGTCTTATCTGATCCCCACACGCTGTGAGGCCAAGTATTCATAGAATGCTCATTATAACGTCCATTTAATTTTAGTGTAGAAAACGGAGATTTAAGGTAGCAAACTGCTTGGATTACACAACCCAGAATTAAACCAGGGTTGTCTGACCCTGGCGCTTGTGTTCTTTTCCTTTTTCTTTTCCTCTATAGCACATGAGAAGTAATCTATAGATTACATTGGGAAATACATTTATTAAATTAGGGTTCCCACGTTAAACCATTATGGAAAACATTTTTTATTCCTACTTCTGTGAAAGAAACTTGCTCTCTTTTATGAGAAATGATCCTTATCTCAGGGCTACTGGAAACATTATCCGTACTAAGAAAATTCAACTTGCTTTCAAAAGTCATGTGTAGATTATTTCTATCACAGGAACAACCTACATTACAAAATATAGTCTTTTTCTGATCGTGAAACTCAACACATGCTCGCCATGTGTTTCTTACATCTTTTTAAATATATGTAAAAGGAAGCCTGCCTGAGATCTGAAACCCAGCCCACAATTTTGGGAACCTTTCAGGGCTGGTTCTTTCTTCTTTGCTGGATTGGTCACTGCTGGCAGGGGTGGGGGGTGGGACCATTTTGGACCCCTTCACAGAGCAAACACATAGCCCGGTGTTATCTAACGTCTAGCGAAAACCAGGACGATTACTCTAAGCTTAGATGTTTTATACAAAGCAGCCGACTGTTTACGTGGTAAGGCAAATTTCTGGGCGATTCAGCGAGAACCACTCTGCAGATTTCACTGCTTCATTTGGGGGAAACGTTCCCTCTCTGAAAATGCATTTGAACTTCAATATTGTGAGATGCGTCACACTCTTCTTTGGCCTGAACCTCACGGAGGTAACTCAGAAAAGTCACGTCACCTTGTTTCTCTCCCAGCGAGGCCCTAATATCTGGGACACTTTTTGAGTATAGGTTTGTTAACATCTATGCTGTTAGCATATACGATTTCATTTTCAGGAACTCTTGTTAAAAAAAAGGGTATTTCCTATAGTCCTCACCTCTGACAAGTTTCTTTTTGGCTACAGCGATAAGGAAAGGTTGTGTGGGCTTGATCTTTACCTCACAGCGATGGAATCAGGGCAAAGAGGCGCCCAGACCAGATTGGGAAACATAAGCAGATTGTGCCAATGTGGCCTGCTATGGCGGTCGGATGGAGTCCTTGGTCTTATACAAGGGGGTTAGGACTTCCATTTGCTGTCAGTCGCCGTGACAACAATCATATCGTAGGACAGGCAGTAAGGCCTCGGAGGAGGGTGAGGGTGAGCATTCCTTCTCCTTTCCAGCCTTCAAGCGTCTGGGAATCTGTATCTACAAGAAGTGATTAGACTCTGAAAAACACACTACTGAGGATCCAAGTACCCTTTTCAGTTCTGGAACTGCTGCCTTCTTTCTGCTCTGCTGAAATCAAGATTCTGTCCTGATATCCCCCCAAAGTGTGGGACAGAGCCTCCTCCTGATTGTCCTAACACAGTTAGGACCGGGATTTAACTTAGGATGATACTTTTAGGGATGTTCATCTAACAGAAGAAAATTACAAGTGTTCCTAGAAATGGCTGTCTTCAGATTCCACAGGCCTGTCTTCATGACGGTCTCTTCCCCCAGAGGGTGTATCCTTACCTCATTTTAGGCCCCCTTCCCTGTCTAATCTCGTCTCAAGTTAGCTGTCTCTTGATACGCTTCTTGTCACCAAGAATCACAAAAACATCACTGCCATTGCCAGATAGATCATAGATCTAAATGTAAAAGGTAAAAACAAAGTTTCTGGAAGATTTTCATGATTCAAAAGTAGGTCTTCACGATTTGGGGTGATGGAAAACTTTTAAACAGTGTACAAAAGCACTAACTGTCAAAGACCAGATTTATATAACCTAGATTATACTAAAATACAATATTCTGTTCATCAAACACATCACTAACAGGGTGAAAAGGCAAGCACGGGATGGGAGGAGTTACGTACAAGAAACACAAACGACAGCGGACCCGTGTCCAGAATATACAAAAAATGCCAACAGATCTAAAATAAAGATACAACCCAACTGGAAAATAGGCAGCAGATTTGTATAGACACTTTAAAAAAGATGATGCCCAAATGGCCAACAAATATATGAAAAAGGAACTCAGCCGTATCAGGGAAGCACAAATGGAAATCACAGTGAGACACTACCACACACCCAACAGAGTTATTAAAATTATGAAGACTTAAAACGAAGTTGTCGGTGAGGATGAGGAACTCCCCTAACACCGTGGGTCAGCATATAAGTAAATACAACCCTTTTGGACAATTATTTGGTATCATCTCCCAAACCATCTCCCAAACCTCAACAGAAACACGTACGTGTGTTCGCCAAAAGACACACACAGGCATCTATTTTTCCATTTCTTCGCCTGGAAGGTGATTGTACGCCCACTGTGTGATCATTCGTTAGGAGGCACGCTTAACGCTGGTATTCTTTTCTGTATGTTTTGTTATAGTTCAGTAAAGAAGCTTAAAAATCGCGGCTTACTACCTACCCAGCAAAGGGTAGCCCTCATTTCTGTTGCAGATGAGGTATGCCATACCAAACATGCTGAAGAGAGGAAAAGAAAAGATGTTAGAGTGAGAACCCGGAAATATAGAAAATTCCACCAAGTGCCCAGACGGTGATTTGGTGAGCACATGCTGTGTGCCCGGCACAGTTTCAAGTCCTCCGCCCACGTATCACCCTTTACCCCGGACAAAAACCTTATGAAGAAGGTACGATTATATCCATTTTACAAATGAGGAAACTGAGATGCAGAGCGTTTAATTTGCCCGAGATCCCATGGGGAGTGGTGGCAGGAACGGAGAATACTGACAGAATCAGTATCTATAACCGGGCCAGTGTATACACGCTTGCCCACTGCGCACTACTGTTTCTTGAAGGAAAGTGGTCCACTTTTTAGTCAAGTGGACCATCCCCTTGTCTGCACTGCCATACCGTTGTGTTACGTCTCTGTTATAGCACGTACCAACTTCCGCGTAATACACAGCTCACGGGGTGGATTGTATATGCTGGTCTCCCCATTAAATTGTGAACTTTCAGGGCAGGACCCAGGCCTGTTCGTATTTGTATGTGCATTTCGACACTATCTCATCTGCAGAAATGGTATAGAAGAACTATGAGGAGGGCAGCCTTTGGGACGAGATGGTCCTGAATTTCTGTGGCAGACGGACTGCATTAATGGCCCCACTTCTTTTTTTTTTTTTTTAAACGTTTATTTATTTTTGGGACAGAGAGAGACAGAGCATGAACGGGGGAGGGCCACAGAGAGAGGGAGACACAGAATCGGAAACAGGGTCCAGGCTCTGAGCCATCAGCCCAGAGCCTGACGCGGGGCTCGAACTCATGGACCGTGAGATCGTGACCTGGCTGAAGTCGGACGCTTAACCGACTGCGCCACCCAGGCGCCCCTGGCCCCACTTCTTGATCCCTACTTGTATCTACGCCCTGGGCTCTGTCACTCTACAGAGCCTTCCTGCTGTGGGCTCATCCTTGTGATGCTTTGCCAATGGGATGGTTTTTTTGTTTGTTTGTTCGTTTTAATTTTTGTCTGAGAAAGAGCGAGCAGGGGAGAGGGACAGAGGGAGAGAGAGAGAATCTCAGGCAGGCTCCACGCTCAGTGTGGAGCCCGACGTGGGACTCGATCCCGTGACCCTGGGGTCATGACCTGAGCTGAAATCCAGAGTTGGACGCTCAACCAACCGAGCCACCCAGGTGCCCCTGCCCGTGGGACGTTACCAAACGGGACACAGAGGCTTGACAAATGCTTGGCCTTTGGGCTTGTTCTCTCTCGCTCTTCTGATATTGTCATGAGAACAGGCCTGGGCCAGGCCGATGGAGGATGGCACACATAGAGCCAAATCGTCTCATTTATATCAGCCAAACTTCCCACCTACCCACCGTCCCCCTCCCCCCGCCCCCCGACATCGTCCTGGATCAGCCAACAAACTGCTGAACTCCAGGCATGTGAACAGGCATAGACAAGATCAGCCAAACCCAGCCAAGATCAATTGGGTCCCACATATTTGTGGGATAAGTAAATATTTACTGTGGTATACCACTGTATTTACTGGGGCTTCCTATAACGGAGCGTTATTGTGGCATTTTGAATCTTGGCTCTTTGTTTGCCAGATTTACGACCACGGACAAGTCGTTGCATCTCTGAATCTCAGCTCTTAAATTTATAAAGTGGAGACAATAATAGTGTCTCCTTGATGTGGCTGACACTAAGAATAAATTACGTATTTTGAGGTAAAGTGCCTAACACTTAATAAGGACTCACACAAAAAAATTAGTAGTATTCATTCACTTATTCACACAGCATTTTATTGATGGTCTATGCATGCCAAGTACAGTGCTGAACCCTGGGAATACAAAGATGAATAATAAAGACTCCTTGAACCAACTGCAGCCCTGGTACTGTTATATGATCCTTTAAGACCTAGATTCTAGCTCGCTAATATAAAGAATAAATACCTTTCCACTTTCCGTATTACTCATTTACTTGTTATTAATGAGTGCCTACTATGTGCCAAGCCCTGGGAGTATTAAAAATGAACAGGAAATAGCTACTATCATCAAAAAGCTCATAATGTGTATCAGATCAGCAATCGTGATGGGTATGTGCTAGAGTTACAGAGAGGAGGAAAATTCTAAGTTGACTGTGGTTGTCCCAGTAGACAAGGGGGGGGGGGAGGGGATGGGGAAGACACTCTATTTAGACAGCCCAGAGGAGAGGGCACAGGAGGAGATACGGTTGGAAAGGCAGATGGCTGTATGTCATTTTGAGGGATTTGAACATTATCATGAAAATGGAAGCCGCTGAAGGACTTTAAGTTCCAAGGGGATCCCTATGTATCTAAGCTGGGCTTCTGGGGAACAGATTTCACTAAAGACCGAGAGGAGGAAAAATATCTCACACTCTTTTAGTCCCATCCATGCCTGGCACATAGTTGGTACGATCAGTAAATACTTAATGGTTGGCCGCTGTGTCCATCTGGGTCCCAAAAGATACTCAAATGAGGGGTTCTCTGTTCAGTTTGCACCACCTTTGAAGAATCACCCTTAGATTATCAGTAGTGAGGGCAGGATGGGCTCATACCACTGTCGTGATGCTATACTATCAGTAAGATAGAGAAGGACGAAGGATTTGGGAAATCTGGGCCTCGTTCTGGGGAAGGAATCGGTTTCAGTTTCATAAATTGCGTTCAAATCGGGCATGGGTGACTGATGGTTTTCGCTATCCTAATTTTCCCACTTCTTTACTAAAAAAAGAATACCGCAAAATCAACGCCCCACACTCACACTTTCTCATTCAGTCCCAAACACTGATAGACGGGTCCGGGGTCCGCAACACCTTTCATGACTTTCTTTGGAAGCTCTTTGAAAAAGTAGGCTGGGAGGTTGCTGCCACTGTAGGTGACGGAGTCACAAGTCACGGTTCCTGGGTAGTACATCATCATCCTGGCAGCTATGTTGACTTTTTGGCCAATCACTGAAACAGAAGGGAGGAGGGCAAAGGCCGGGGAGAAAAGAGCCATTGAACTAGCAGAATGCAATCTGGAACACACTGTCCCCAAGTGGCATGTTCTTTAGGGACTTTTAATAGGAATTACGAGGAGTAACTGTCTAATGTTCACAGGAAAGGGTTATAAAGGCGGCCTCATGCCATGCGCTTACAGCCTCTACAGATCCCCGCGAACGACTACTTATTTCTGATACGCATGCACAGCTCAGAAACCCACACTTTGCAAGCAACGAGCTGCCAAGGGGCAAAGCTACGTGGCTGGGCTCCTCCTGGAAGGCTCCAAGCTTTCAGAGGGCAGGGCCCCTGTCTCACTTAGCTATCCTTCCTCCCCCAAGGCCGGAGGACAAGGCGAGGAGAGAGGAGGAGTTAGCTCAGCGCACCTGTGTATTCATGCCTCACGGAGTGTCCGACGATTCCACAGAAGACGATCCCGCTGGCCACGCCGATGGAAACGGTACTGGCATCCGGGAGAAAGCAAGAGAGTTGTAAGGGAAAGGTACTGAGCGGAGAGAAAGTGGGGAGGTTGGGGACACGATGACGAACGGGGCAGGGGAACGGGCAGGGGGGCAGGGAGGCGTTTCGATAAGTAACTGTCTTCCCTTGTGGGGAGTTTAGGGCGACTGCCCAGGGCCCGGACGTGCGAAGGAGGCACAGCTTGAGACGCAGAACTAAGTTCTCAGAAGTGACAAATCACTTCCCTTTCCTGCTACTTTTCAATACCCATCTGAGCCACTTTTCTGGAAAATAACCTTTCACCCCCGCAGGTGGACTTGAATTGCTGAGTGACACTGTAAGCATTGTAACCAACTCAACGATGTTTGTTACGGTGAGAAAGAACAAAGCCATGGAGGAACTCAGATGTAGTGTGTGGCCATCAAAAGCTAGCTTAGTTAATACATGAGGGTGGCTGCATGGGTGGATGACGAGGGGCTGACGTGGCAGAAATGCTTAGAGCCAGGGGGGTGGTACCTGTTAAAGTAGAGCCCCGAGTTGGGGACATTGGGGTGCTTGGGCGAGGCAAACCTGAGGGCCTGGGCTCTTAGGCAGCCCGGGCTGGGGATGCTAAACCTGACCTTCTTAACAGCTTAACTGTGAGTGGATCATCTTGAGATTGGATCAGTATATAAATTTCCAACCCAAGGACTCACTGCATCTCTCAGTTATTAAAAATCAACTCAAGGGACACCTGGGTGGCTCAGTCGGTTAAGCGTCTGGCTTTGGCCTACGTCATGATCTCGTGATTCCTGGGTTGGGGCCCCGCGTCGGGCTCTGCACTGACAGCTCAGAGCCTGGAGCCTGCTTTGGATTCTGTGTCCCTCTCTCTCTCTGTCCTCCCCTGCTCATGCTCTGTCTCTCTCTGTCTCTCAAAAATAAATAAATGTGAAGGAAAAAAATCAATTCAAGGGGCACCTGGGTGGGCTCAGTCAGTTAAGGGTCCCACTCTTGGTTTTGGCTCAGGTCATGATCTCAGGGTTTGTGGGTTCGAGGCACGCATCGGGCTCCATACTGTCAGCACAGAGCCTGCTTGGGATTCTCTCTCTCTCTGTCTCTCTGTCTCTCTGTCTCTCTCTCTCTCTGCCCTTCCCCCACTCACTCTCTCAAACTAAATAAATAAGCTTACAATTTTTTTTCAAAATCAACTCAAGTCTTCCATATGGTGTTGGGAGTTCAACCTCTACCAAGAAGCCAGAGCATAGACAGGCAACCCAAGTAGGTTTTCTTGCAAACCTGCTATGTCTTGACTTTTTAAGAGTGTCCTTTTCTGCATTTTGCCTTCACCATCCCTCTATGGCTGCATCACGGCTGGGTTGGCCCCGAGGAATGAGTATGAACAGAAGGGCTTCCAGTCAACGACAGCCTTCTCCTTCCCTCCTGTCCCCTGACCGTTTGTGCTGTCTCCCCATATGCTACGAAAAGGTCAGGGTCCACCAGATGGGAACAGGGTCAACACTCACTGGATTTTGTGAACCTGAGAGCAGAAGTCAAATATATCCATAGCACTTTCCAAGGCATGAGTGACTTCGTCAGGAGCCTTTTCCCCAGGGAAACCAAAGACACAGAGGAAGGAGCAACCCTGTGAGGGAGAGAGTCAGCACACACAGCTGGCGGAGGGCCATCTTTCAACTGAACCAGCCAGGGGCGCCTGGGTGGCTCAGTGGGTGAAGCAACCCACTTGGGTTCGGGTCATGATCTCGTGGCTCGTGGGTTCGAGCCCCACGTTGGGCTCTGTGCTGACAGCTCAGAGCCTGGAGCCTGCTTCGGATTCTGTTTCCCTCTCTCTGCCCCTCCCCTGCTCATGCTTTGTCTCGGTCTCAAAAATGAATTTTAAAAAACATTAAAAAAAAAAATTTAAACTGAACCAGCCAGAAGGCTACTGGAAGGAGGGCAGCAACACTCACTTTCTGAGTCACCCTTGATCGTGATTTCTCACACATCTATTTTATTTTTAGGAAACGTCCTCTGACTTCTAGCCTGAGGAGGGCTTGCTTTTCTCCGGAGACAATGGGCTGTGCTGGGCTATTTGTGGGCACCCACCTGTCTCTCCCCCTGCGGCCAAGGTCTTACACTACGCGCTGCTGAGTTTAAATCTGAGAAGACAGCACAGAGCAGTGGAAAAGGCACCCGCTCTGCAGTCAGAAAATCTGTGTTCTCAGGCCGCTTCACAAGTGTGGGAACTTGGATAAGTCAATTACGCGCAGCGAACTTCAGTTTATCGATCTGCAGATGGATATGACCTAGACCTGCGAAGGTTGCTCTAGCTCCTAAAATGAGGGCTCTATGCATATACACATACACATGTATAACTTTGCAGGCTACTTTACAGCATGTGTATACTCTACATAGTATATTACATGTATTCTGTATTTTGTATAGAATATAGACTTTATTATTTGTATTTTTTAATGTTTATTCATTTCTTGAGAGAGAGAGAGAAAGACAGAGCGTGAGCAGAGGAGGGGCAGAGAGAGACGGAGACACAGAATCCAAAGCAGGCTCCAGGCTCTGAGCTGTCAGCCCAGAGCCTGACACGGGGCTCGAACCCACGGACTGTGAGGTCATGACCTGAGCTGAAGCCAGACGCTCAACCGACTGAGACACCCAGGCGCCCCAAACATGTACTTTACAGTATATATACTTTTATAAACTTAATGTTATATATGTAAGTTTATATAAAACATTATATACATTTATAATGTAAACTTGGTATACAGTTATACTTTGTGAACTCTAAAGTTCTTTTCAGATATTGTTGTTATTCTTAGGGATAATGGCTTAAACTGAGAGGGCTTTTTCTTGGCATAGACTTAACTGTTCCAAGCAGACATTAAACTCTGAAGCTTTGCAATCCTAGTATCAATCACTTAAACAATTACCTGCGTCAGATGCTGTTGTCTATAAGAAAAGAGCATAATAATTAAAGGATGATGGGCTACAAATTTCAGTCTGTATACGTGACATATCCTGATGAAATGCAAAAGAGAACGCCTCGATTTCTTTAACCCTCTCCAAAAAGAATCTAAGGGTCAGATCCCAGCTGGCGCTGGGTTCTATCTTGATGGGATAAAGGAAGCCCTGATTCAGGTCTGTGCAAAGACTAGAGGGTAACCCTTTCTACCAAATGCTCAATAAATGCTCTCAAATTAGTGAATGAGTGAATGTGGGGCAGTGACTTAGTGCTCTGCTCTTACGATGCAAAAACTTGAGATGGGGAATCAATTCTCCTAGCATTTCTGTGGTAATTTGGTAACCACATCGTTTTTCTCTGAACCTATTAAGAGCAGATTAAAAGGGGCACCTCGGTGGCTCAGTCTGTTAAGCATCCGACTTCGGCTCAGGTCATAATCTCGCAGTTTGTGGGTTCAAGCCCTGCATGGGGCTCTGTGCTGACAGCTCAGGGCCTGGATGGAGGCTGCTTCAGATGCTGTGTCTCCCTCTCTCTCTGCCCCTCCCCTGCTTGCACTTTCTCTCTCTCTCTCTCTCTCTTTCAAAAATAAACATTAAAAAAAATTTTTTTAAAGGAGCAGACTAAAAATATCCAGAAGTGGAGCACCTGGATGGCTCAGTTGATTAAGTGTCCAACTCTTGATTTCAGCTCGGGTCACGATCTCACGGCTTGTGAGTTCTTGGGCTACGCGCTGACATTCGAGCCTGCTTGGGTAATCTCTCCTTCCCTCTGTCTCTGGCCCTCCCCACTCACACACACTCCCTCTCAAAATAAGTAAATAAACTTAATAAAACCACCAAACACCCAGAAGCTACAGGTGCCCCTCCACCCCACTTAGCCTCCCTCCCCCTGCTGAAGCTGGAAGGGGAACTGGAGGTGTAGACGCGGCAGGTAGGGAATGTTGGACACAGGCTTCTGGAGCGTGAAAGTTACCAGACACGTGACCTAAAGTCTCCAGGAGATGCATTATACGCTGGGCTGGAGATGTGCACATGGCAAGAGCTAGTCGGGCAACAGTGCTTGAGGGCAGAGACTGGGGAGGCGGACTGCCTGGGCTCGAATCCGGCCCACCACCTACTAACGGGATGATCATGAGCAAAACTGAATCTCGCGTTGTCTCAGGATGCTCATCTGTAAAATGGGGACAACAACAACCGCACCTACCTCTTAGAGTAGTCCCGCGGGAGGAAATGAGTTAATGCGTGTGAAGTTTTGAGAATAATGGGTGGCACGCAGTAAGGGCCATATCCACCATACAAGCTATTTCTAGAAGTCCAAATAGAGACAGATATTTTTAGGTGAGAAGTGTCTGTTCTCCCCCTCTCACCAACGTCCATAGGTGTGAATGCCAACTTTAACTTATTGGTAGGTTTCCGCCCCTCAGTTCACATTTACCTTGTCAAACATGAAGACTTTGTTGATTTGGCCTCGGGAGACCCTCAGGACAGAATTGATGTGCACACAGGCATCCTGGATGGCCGAGCCGATGACTTCTGCCTTGTCTTGGTCCTTAAACGTCAGGTTCACGAACACAATGGTCACAGGGCGAAGCTCCGACAGGTAACCCCGAAGCTGTTTGTCATCGATCTGCAGAGTTGAGAGCGGCTTTCTTTAGCCCGGATCCTTGGCAGTGGATTCTTTGTTGCAACCCCACCCCCAAGAAGGCCGCTGGCCTCTTGCGATCCTCTGGGGAGCTGAAGTTACCGGAACGCACGACGTACAACATGGCGGAGGCAGCCCAAAGTCGAGCAGATGGAGATCTGCTCTACCAAAATCTCTTTCAACGTGAATTCACAGACTTGCTCATTTTTGGCCAGCAACCACATCCTTGCCCCAACGGCTAGCTCCCTAGGGCCAGTAGGAGCCGTCACAATAACGGAGACAAGCACTGTTCCTTTTGGCTGCCTTACAATATAGGGATAAGAACAGCCTATTATGTAATCCAACCTGGTACGTTCACGGCCTGGGACCTTCAGGAATACTTTCACATCCTACCCCACCTTATCCTCAAATGAGATAAAATAGGCATTATGGTCCTCTCTTTACTGATTAGATAACGGATTAGATAACGGACGCCTCTGCGTCTCTGGGGAGGTATATATGTCATTCGGCTCCCCTCTTCCGTGCACGCCCATCCGCCCCAAGCCCGGGGAAAGGAGAGTGTTCCCAAATCATGCCTGCCTGTCATGATTCTTGAATTTTGTTAAGTTGCGTGCATGGCAAACCAATGGGGGAAAGTTGCTGCACTTTCTCCCTCAATAGCACAAAAGCATCAGATCCTCCGTTGACAAGATAAAACATATCTTCTAGGAGGTACCCGGCTGGCTCGGTCAGTAGAGCACGGGACTCTTGGTCTCAGGGTCTTGAGTTTGAGCCCCACGGAGCGTATTAGAAAAACAAAAACAAAACAAACCCCCAAACACCGTATCTTCCGAACGAAAGGAACTGCGTATAGGAAACCCAGCAGTCACGCTTCCTAACTGGATGGCACCGTCCTGGTGTCAGGTGATTTTATTCTTTTCCTAAAAGAATAACTTCTAACGAATTGATACGACGATTTCCTTTGATTTCTCAGATAAATCACTGAATAAGAAATCCATATTAAATAAATAAATAGTATTCAAGATTAAACCCGGTAAATAAGTGAGCTAAAGATTATTCTGTCGGACCGGGCGATCCTGTTTTGCTTTGGAAAAATGCAACCACTGCATCTCCAAGGATCTCTATGGTTGAGGTGCAGGAAAAGCCTTGGTGCTGTTGTGAAAGGTCTGTCTTCTGCCTCCTTTCAGCCCGCGTAGCTGTATCTTTTCACCCCACGTTCATCATTCCTACCCACAAGTCCCGGAGTCTATCTTGTAGCCCCTTCCCGTAGACCTTGCCCTCAGCTGGCTGCAGCTGAAGAAGTGTAATGTGTTGTATCTCTTGGAGGCAGAGGGGGGAGGGCTTTCTGGAGCTTCAGAAATCTTGAGGAGTCCAACAGCGCAGGGACCGGACGTAGTGCTTCTAAATTGGACTGAAGGGGGCGGGGTGCCTTCTGATACCGGTTCAACTCACTCTATGAAGGCAGCTGCCCCCTCTTCAGGTTTGCCCAAAGATTTCCTCCAGGGCACAACTGCATTTTGATGGAAGTAAGGATTAAAACACTCAAATATTGGGAAGGTGGACAGCCTGTGCAAAAAAATGTAGGATTCAGATAGAACGAGGTTCAAACCCTGGCTACGTCTCTTACTTTATAACCTTAGGAAAGTTCCTGGTATCCTTCTGGGTCTCAGTTTTCTCACATGTAAAACGAGGATGAAGATATTTGGCAAGAATTGTGAAGAATAAATACACGAAATAGCAGAATGCCTGGCATATGGTGAGTGGCGAGAGAGTTCTAATTCACATGAGTTAATACATTTAAGAGAGCCCAGATCTAAGCGAACACAAAGGGAAAATTTTAGGGGGTGGGGGTAGTTCTGGGCATTCTCATTGTCTGTATTGTTAACTCTCGAAGCTCAAGATCTAAGGTAAGTGACTTAGAGAAACATGGTACCAATGTGAATTCACTTGAGATCTGCTAACTGGCATATAGAAAGGGTGACTTTAACTCTTTAACTCTTTAACTCATAGTGAACAACGCCTCCTTTAACTCTTAAAAGTATCCTGATCTGAAAAACCAATGTGATAGTCACCTACACATGGAGAACGTTGGCCCCATCTCTTTTTAGTTCAGTGAAATATTTTACTAGCTACTGGTCTTCTTGATCTTTCCAGTTGCCCAGGATCCCTGACACCCCAAAAGCCAATAAATTAAACTGCGAAAGTACCTGCTTCAATATGCTTTCCATCACATACTTTTGGAGGGACAACTCCAGCTCAGGATCGGACTCCAGCATGCACGCAAGTCTCAGGAGGTCTAAGAGAGCAGAAGGAGGGGCAGGGTCAGAAAAGGAAGTGTGGTCTGCAGTGCTGGGGACCGGAGTCTCCTAGTCTCCTTTCCCTCAGACAGTGGTCTTTATGGTTCAGTCAGGGGACTCTGGGATACCTAGCAGCCAAGCAGAACCAACGGAAATCCAATGAGGATTCTTTTTTTTTTTCCCTTTAATTTTTAAAAAAATGTTTTTATTTTGTTTTTGAGAGAGAGAGATAGACTGAGTGCGAGCCGTTCTTGAATTTTGTTAAATTAAGTACATAGCAAACCAATGGGGGAAAATTATTGCATTTTCTCCTTCAGTAGCACAAAAGAATCAGACCCGCCATTGACAAGATAAAACATATCTTCTAGGGAGCACCTGGCTGGCTCAGTCAGCAGAGCATGGGACTCTTGGTCTCAGGGTCTTGAGTTTGAGCCCCATGTTGAGCTCCACGGAGCCTACTTAAAAAAACAAAAACAAAACAAAAAACAAAAGCCCATATCTTCTGGACAAAAGAAGGAATTGTGGTAAAGATTCTAGTCTGGCTGGAATCCCATGTGAGTACTGGAAATTAAGAAGAAATGATACGAAACAGACTGTGGAGAGAGGCAAGGGAGCAGCAATTATAAAGGTTTAGGCTACTGCAGTGGCAATGGTTATGGAGAGGTACGTGTGCCTGTAGTAAAATAAAGACTTTGGCTGGTTTTTGTTCCTGGTACCTGGGAAGTAACTTCTAAATCTTTGGAATTTTTCAAGTAATGGGATTGTCTTTGTTCATCATGGTGGGCCCTTTGGACCACAGCTGAATTTATGCTAATGAGGTCTCAGGATTGGGCTAGTTGTGCTGGAAACACCAACCATGTGAGGAAAGGGTGGTGACTTTGAGCCATGTGATATGAGCCTGACCTCTGACCCCTGAAGAGGGCAAGGGGGCCGAAGGTTGAGTTTAACCACATGGCCGATGATTCAATCAACCATGCGTTCTTAATAAAACCCCAATAAAAACTGAACACCCAAAGCTTGGGTGAGCTGTCTTTGGTTGGTAATCCTACAGTGATGTACAGGGAGGGTGAAATATCCTGAGGACACAGAGACTTCATGTTTGGGGCCCTCCAGATCTTACCCTATGTGTTCTCTTGATTTGTCTGGTCCTGATTTGTGTCCTTTACAATAAAACTAAAATCATAAGCATGGCACCTAAGATCTGTGAGTCACTCCAGTAAATTATTGGGAGCACTGGGAGTTTATAGACAGTTGGTCAGAAGTGCAGGTGGCCTGGTGACCCTGGAGCTTGCTGCTGGCGTCTGAAGTGAGGAGAGTCTTGGAGAGAACGTAACCCATGAAATCTGTGCCGAGTCCAGGTGGTTAGTATCAGAATTGTATTGTGACAACGCAAAGCCCAAAATCAAGCCTGAAGGAGCCCTTTACTGAAGGCACCATTAAGATCTGGGAGATGGGATGAGGTAAAGCTTAAAGAGTATCACTGGACTTTCTCCATCTCTGGAGATTTTGGGTTCTTGGCCTTTCCTGGTCAATTTTCCTACCGTTTCCCCCCTACCCCACCTCCTGCCCCCTTACATAGTACAGCTTACTACAAGTACAATCTACTACTCGTGATGTTCAAAATATTTATGACCCGGATGTAGATGATGAAAAAGAAGGCTGATTCAAAGATGCTTCTGGGGCACCTGGATAGCTCAGTCGGTTAAGCGTCCGACTCCGTTTCGGCTCAGGTCATGATCTTGCCCTTTTGTGAGTTTGAGCCTCGCATTGGGCTCTGCTAGGACAGTGCAGAGCCTGCTTGGGATTCTCTCTCTCTCCTTCTCACTCTGCCCCTCCCCTACTCACGCTGTCTCTGTCTCTCTCAAAATAAACAAATAAACTCAAAATAATTAAAGAAAATATGTTTCTGAAGTTTCTGGTTTGGAGGAAGAAACGATTCCTAGGGAAAGGTAAGCGGCTCAGTGTTCAGACCTTGTTGACCTACATTTCTAGGCCCAAAATGGAGCTGCTCCAGCCTGTGGCACCACGTCAGCAAACTGAAACTTCAGAACTTTCAAGTCCCCGGAAATGCCCCACTTGACCAGAAATGCAGTCCGTCTAGCCAGGCAGTCCCCAAATGCCAAGCCAACTCTTGGTCTTCTCACCCTAAACGAGGTTGACTATGCGTCCCCCCACCCCCCCGTCAGATATTTTCTGTCTGTCACTTCCTTGTTCTTTAATCTTTCTCTTATAAAAGTTTCTTGCCTTCTACCCCATTTTGCGGGTCTCCACAAGGAGACTGTCCACACCTCATGAAGCATTGAAGTTTGTTTGCATCACCCAGATTGTCCTCTTTAACCATTTTTTTTTTAATTTTTTTTTCAACGTTTATTTATTTTTGGGACAGAGAGAGACAGAGCATGAACGGGGGAGGGGCAGAGAGAGAGGGAGACACAGAATCGGAAACAGGCTCCAGGCTCTGAGCCGTCAGCCCAGAGCCCGACGCGGGGCTCGAACTCACGGACCGCGAGATCGTGACCTGGCTGAAGTCGGACGCTTAACCGACTGTGCCACCCAGGCGCCCCTTTAACCATTTTTTAACAACGTGTTAACGTCTGAGTACCTGTTTGACATCCAGTGAAAATGACCCATGGGCAGTATTTTTAGGGGTCTAGAAATCGTGACAAAAGTCTGGGCTGAATTCTGGCAGTCAGGGCTGGGTCTTATGTGGGGCAAGAAGCTTGCAAAACCATGAGTAGTGCCTCCTTAAATCATGCCCTAGGCTTCTCTTTTTCCTCACCCTAGTCCCAGCCTGCTGGGAGTCCTAGGGAAGTTAAGCATGGATACATAGAATAGGTCTCCAAAATGTGAGCAGAGAAGACTAGGGGGTCAAGGACAGATCCCTAGAATCACCAACATTTAAGGAATGGGAAGGAGGGTAAGCAAAGTCACTGAAAACAGGTGGCTTAAGGTGTAAAAGAAAAACTGGGAAAGAATATTCTGGAACCCAAGGGAAGAGAAGAAGGTATGTCCATAAAAAGAGGGTAACTGAAGACCAACCAGCTAGGATGAGGCATGAAGAGAGGTCATCTGCTTTGGCAAGTCTGATGGTCATTGGTGGCCTTGACCTAAACAGTCTCAGTAGACAGAAGAAGTGGCTAGAAGCTAGACGTCAGGGGCTCAAGACAGAAAAGTAGGTGAACACGTGCCCCCCCCCCCCCGCCCCCGAGGCACATGTAATTTTCACCCAAGTTTATTGGGTGAATAAATAAATGAGAAGATAGGAGGAGGCACAGACATACAGATCACTCTTCTGAGAACTTTGGTGGTGAAAGTTAGGGGCAGAAAGTAGGGTTTATAGAAGTTTTATTTTTCCTTTTATCACGCGGCAGACTTGTACATGTTTAGAAGATAAGGGAGAAGAGTCGTTGCCAAAGCAGAGATGGACGGCCTGAGGAGGGTTATACTTGGAATCACGGTCATGAGGAATGGGAGGAAGGTCCCCTTTGTGGGCCGCTGGGAGCTGTACTGAGGAGGCCGGTCGCTTATAACAGAGCCCTTGGCATTGGTTAAGACCCTACTGAGCACTGGTAGAGGCCAAGGCTCTTGTCCATGGAGCATACTCACTTTTATGGTCACCAGAAGGGTAATAATCCATGAAAGTCATACACTTGGTGAAAAATTCATCAAAGTTAAAAGTAGAAGGCGGCTTTAAGAAATTCACCTAAATGAAGAAAAAAAAGAGAAGTTTTTTGGTTATTCTGAGGATTTTCTGGTCCTTTGAATATAATTGCTCAGCACAAAGGGCAGGGAGTATGCTCTTAAAATGGACATGGTAAATGGAGACTGGCATACTGAGACAACCGAGGTCTATAATTTGAATACGATCACACTAAAAGTCTCTCTGACTAGTCCTTAAGATCTCAAATCTTCAGTGTATATACAGAAGGCCCCACCAGGGGGCTCACCCGCGTGCTTTCCCACTCTTAGAATTTCCTTCTTTTTTTTTTCCTTCGTAACATTTCAATTTAAGTAAAACCCGGCAAAACTATGTATCATTTCTTTCTTCTAAGTATAAAAGGACATAGGGGGCTGATGCCCACAAATGTAGTGGGGAGCATCACCAGCAAGAAGATTCATACCAGGATCAAGAACCCCATTGGTACGATACATGGAGAATGGTACAACCTCATTTTTGTAGTATTCTTGTCTCCCGCCCCATGTGAGTAAACCCTAGTCCAATAATGAGAAAGTGTCAGGCAAAACCAAAGGGAGGGACATTCAACAAAGTGGCCAATACTCTTCTTAGGTGTCAAGGTCACATAACGGCCAGGAAACACCGAACTGTTAGAGACTGCAGGAGACTCCGTAAAAATGACAACGAAATGCAGTGCGAGATCGTGAAGAGAAACCTGAACATTCCACCTAGGGTATTAGCGGGAAACCGGTGAGGTCCAAGTAAGGCCTTCAAGTAGAGAATAGTATTGCATCGATGTTCATGTTTTCTGGTTTCGACAACTGCACTCTGATTATGAGAGATGCTCACATTTGGGGAAGCTGGGGAAGGGGTATATGGAAACTATTAATTTTGAACTTCTCTGCACGTCTAAATTTAATTAAAATGGAAACAATTCCAGGGCGCCTGGGTGGTTCAGTTGGCTGAGCGTCCGACCTTTTGATTTCGGCTCAGGTCATGATCCCGGGGTCATGGGATCGAGCCCCGAGTCTTGCTCTGCCCTGAGTGTGGAGGCTGCTTAAGAATCTCTCTCTCTCCCCCCTCCCCCACTCGCCCTTCCTCTCTCTCTCTCTCTCTCTCTCTCTCTCTCTCTCTCTCTCAAATAAATAAATTAATTAAATTAAAGCAAAACAATTTCTAAGGGTATCCTTAAGGAATGATGGCGTTAGATGGGGAACGGGGCACCGTGAGCCAGCTCGGTCACGCATCCCGGGGGACACCGCGGGAGGAGTGATGGTGTGAGGGCTGTAGAGCGATGCACAGTGTAGGAGAGTCTCTCGCCTCGGCCAGCAGCTACCCGGACCCTCCCCCTCCTCTCCGTTGGCCTTGCATCCATTCCTGGTGCGGCTGGTGGCACGGCCGTCCTCCCTGCTACACACGCTCAACACCCAGTGTCGCTGAGTGACCATATCCCAAGGACAATTCTGCTTATAGTTGGTCTTCAGCTTCACCGCAGTGTCTGCTACGAGGCAGGGCTGTAGGGCGTCTCTCTTCCCTCACTAAAGGGCTGCCCCTCTCCCTCCACCCCTCCCCCTCAGTGATCCCTCGCCCTGAGTTAGGAGGGTGCTGAGTAGCGACACCTCCAACGACACCCCTCTGCTCCTAGGTTGGCAGGGGACCCTTCCTCTTCCTTAAGCAAGGGCACTGGCACACCACAGGCCTCCACACCCAAAGTCCGCATCCTTAGCACAGAGAAACCTAATCATTTCCTCCTGAACGCCGGGCCTTGGCTCCTGGCCTGAAGCCTGTAAGTGTAACTCAGGCTGACGCATCCGAGAGTCTCCAGGCCAGGAGCTTCATGGGACCAGCCTTCCCAGTGGTCTTCCTGACGGGGTGGTATGGGCGGGGGCGGGGGGGGCGGGCGGGGACAGCCCTGGCACAGACCGATGGAACTTTCTGCAAGCAGCAGAATCACACCTACCTTAACTGCTCTCTGATCTGGAATCCTCTCAATTTCGATCATGCTCCGGTCACAGAGCTGCCAGCAGTTTGGTGACAGAATGACATCGTTCATCTGTGCCATGTTCTGGGCAAGGCGCACGTCATCCACCGCCTGACCGATCACCAGAAAGAAGTTGCGTGTCTCATCTCCAAAGACCAGCATGGTGATGTGGCCAGCAGCCAGTCCTGGCAAGAAGGCCCGCACAAGAATTTCCGGGTTATTCCCCAGCAGCGCTGGTTCTTGGAACAGTCAGAATCGACCTCCGAGCAAAACGGAGGTTCTGAAACTTTACGCAGGAATCCGAGAACACCTCTGTGGGCCCAGACCTTCCAAAGCTCCTCTCTTGTCCCACGGCTAGAAAGTCAGCTACTACTTTTCGCCTTTCCTTGACACTTAACTCTCTAGAAGGCCCGATCAGTCCCCAAAGTTATTTTCTTTTCTTCAATGTATTTGTACTTAAGAACAGCAGAGAACAGCTTTAGTAATTCCTTTTGGAGAGGATTTGCATTTTATCAGAGATTGAGGCTTTCATTGAAAAAGAAACCAGGGGTGCCTGGGTGGACCAGCTGGGTAAGCATCCAACTTCGGCTCAGGTCACAATCTCACAGTTCGTGGGTTCGAGCCCCGCGTTGGGCTCCGTGCTGACAGCTCAGAGCCTGGAGCCTGCTTCAGATTCTGTGTGTCCCTCTCTCTCTGTGCCCCTCCCCCTCATATTCTGTCTCTCTCTCCTTCAAAAATAAATAAACGTTAAAAAAATTTTACTTCAAAGATAAACAAACATTAAAAAAATTAATGTTTATTTATTTTTGAGAGAGAGACAGAGTACAAGTAAGGAAGGGGCAGAGAGAGAGAGAGGGAACACAGAATCTGAAGCAGGTTCCAGGTTCTGGGCTGTCAGCACGGAGCCTGACGCGGGGCTCGAACCCACAAACTGTGAGATCGTGACCTGAGCCGAAGCCGGATGCTCAACCGACTGAGCCACCCAGGCACCCCACCTCCCCACCAAATATTTTTTTAAAAAGAAACCCTCAAGGTTGAATCTCAGGCAAGAGCCAGAGGGGAAAAGGTTGGAGAAAAGGAGTAGATATTTTGACAGTGAGGTGTCCCATCCCAACAATGCGCCCTCTGTTTTTAAGTTGAGAGTTAAAGGTTTTGGTACCAGAGCAACAAAAGACAGAATGTTGCAAAATGTGACAGGTACACAAAATGTACGTATGAACGTATCAACTATAAATGATACGTAGTTCACTAATTTGGATGTAAATTTAAGAAAATAAAAAATAAAATAAAATAAGTGATACATAGTTCTTTTATATGACTATCACTGACAGCGGTAAGACCTGAAAACAATAGCAGTAATGGTAATAATGAAGAGTATTTCATGGAGTGGTTATGCTGTGCCAGGCACTACACTAACTATTTCAATTTACTTTTCGTAAGTGCCTCTGAGGTAGATCTTAAGATTAGCCCAAGTTCTAAGGGGTAAATGAGGTAGCCAAAACTCATTCTGGTTAGCTTAATTCCCAAGTTCAAGACATGATAGGCGGGCTGAGCCACTGTGTTCCACCCCATTCTATGTCTTCTCTTGGGGAGAGAGTTTCCTCAGGGGTCAGCACCCATGTCCAGATTGCTTTAGCGTCTCCCCTTTCTCAAAGCTTACCTATCTTGACTCGGACATCCAGGCCTTCTTCGGACTCCTGAGTCTCGAACAAGCCGTGGATCTCCAGGCTACATTTAATTACCACCGTGATAATGTTTTTCAGTTGCCTTCGCTCCACCTTCCACAGGGCGAGTAGTGCATCACCTTGAAGAGACAGATACACGGAGAGCTCCTGCCCCGCCCTGCCCTGGGGATCAGTCGTGTCTGGGGATTCAGACTGTTGTGTCTGAAATCTGCGTAGACACTCTTCAAACATTCCTCAAGGCGCACCTCACCATTCCTTCCTTACCCCTCCCATCTCCGTGAGCCCCCCTACCTGCAAATTTTAAGATGTCTCCTCCAAAAATCAACACTTCTGAGAAAAGAAGAAAACAAGGTAAATCAAACTCCAATTCCTTAAAGCTAGTAAGAATTCATTCTTCATCCGGGGAATAGAAATTAGCTCAAGAGAACATTAGTTCGGAGTATAAACTCATGCTAAAGATGCCTGAAACAAGTCAGTCACTTATACCCACTGAGGTGTTTCTTCAACTGTAGAATGCACACGGAACGAGACTAGTATGTGGTCTGTTTCTGTGAATGGGAAGAGAAAGGAAGGCAGGTGGGGTTTCTGGTGAGGTCTGAAGACAGTGAGCTATGCCCATGATAATGGAGTGCTTTCTCCTGATCAATGGAACGCTCGAGTGGCATGGGTAAGTGGAGGAATGACAGGACTCCGCATTGCAGTGAGAATCAGGAAACCGGAAAAGCACAACTACGGTCAGCTTGGGTGTCATTACCAACTTGCATTTTGTTTACGTAGGCTTTACAAGAGACGTGGGCATTGTTTTTTCTTCTGTGTGTGTGTCACAAACTTGTTGAGCACCGTCGTCCTGAGTGGGATGCAAACAGGAAGTAGATACAGTTTCTGCTCTTAAGGAACATGAACTTTGGTCTAGTTGGGTGCCATTAAGATAATGCTGGAGAACGTAGAGCCCAGTAAGACTAGACCCTGAGTTTACCTTAATGGAGTAAGACTTTTTGCTTCATGAATAGTTCAAATGAAGAATACACACAAGATGGCCGGCAGAGGTTGAAAAGTCAGTTTTAAGTGCTTCCGACTCCATCATTAGAAGACAAAGCACTAATAAGTGAGTTATAAATCACTCACCTGTTCATACAACATTCTCTTAATGACTACGGTGGGCTTATGTCGATGCTCGCTTTTTTTGAGTCATTGAATATAACTAAAGTTCTTTAAAGGTAATCTCTATTTCAGTGTTTTAACTGGTCCAAAACATTCTGTCCCTCAGTCTGTGTTAGTGAGGTTTGATCACGTTCCTTCACTTGCACGATGTTAGTTTCCAAAAAAAGACTGGTTTCATACACATTTCATGAGGAAAATAAAGGTAAGTGTTCTGTCAGGCTATCACCAAAAAAACCACAGGGAAACAATGAATTAAACACACGTAAGTCAGAAACCCGTGGGGACACTTACTCTCGACTATCGCGCTTATGTAGTGGTTGAGGATTTCCACCAACTGCTCAGCCCCTCGGTCCATGTACATGGCTGTGCTGAACTTCTCAGTCATTGCAGTAAAACCTGTAAGAAATGTCCACCTAGTTTCCTAGGCTCCCTGGAGGAACCAGAGGCAAGACAAGAGGAACTCATTGGAGAGCACTGGGCTCCAGCTCTTAAGAACGGGCAAGGTTTCTTCTCAGTGATCGTCAGCAGCCCCCCTTGTCTATGCTTATTATCTTAGGGGTCAGGGAAGGATGCCAGCTACCTCTTGCCTCCAAATTTCTCACCTTGCACAGGGATGGCGGCAATTCCCTTAGCTGGTCTAGAACTTCCATCCCATGGTATTGAAAACATACAACATGTAAACACTTCTGAAGAGGTGACAAGTTTACCGTTAAGATGTAAACAACATCTGGAGGACCATCTCCTGAGGTCAAGTTTGCCTGGGATATGTATGGGGCTTGGGGACTAGAGTCAGTGCTGTCGGGACACTGGAGTCTAAAGTTCCAGGCATGGGACTGGGGCATCTCAAAGGTTTTCCCATGACTGGACGTGTTGGGTAAGGGAAGACAGGAGGGCCAGGTACACAGGCTGTCCCTCTCCCTCCGGTTTTCTCCGTAGCGATGTCCGTAATAGTGCAAAAGCTCAAAATGGGCCACCCCACTCTGCAATCGAGCTGTGCGTCCACCCACATGAAAGATTCCCTTTGTGCTTGCCTGAAATATCAACAAACATCAGGACTCCATCAAAATAATCCACAGAGGGTCGCTCTGGAGAGAAGTCTCCATAGACAATGAGATCTGGTAAATGCGCGGCTATTCTGACGATGGCCCGGTCCTGGGATTCTTCTCTTCGAGTGCTCATGTTCAAGGCAAGTGTTCAGGAGTTTATGGTCACAGCAAACAGTCCCCAGATAGACCTTCTGGAAAGAAAAGCTGAGAATGGAGGACATCTGACATATTCATTTACTCATTTTCCTATTCCTTTTTCTCCACCTGCGTTGTACTAAACTGTGAACGACACTTATTTAAGGGACTGAGTAGTGATAATGCCTGATGTGTGCAGTCATCCTTGAAAAGGGCCACTTTTCTATTCTGAGTACCCCTCACACACTGGGCCGCCAACCCTGAGCAGCCGTTACATGAACGAGCACCACTGCAAACAGGATGGGGTGAAAGAAGGCAGCCGAATGAGTCCATCCGTTTTCATGAAGGGATGAGCTGGTCAGTGTGCGAGTCGTGTTGCAGAGGGGTCAGCGGCACTTTTCACTCAGTCTACACCCCTTGTCCTTCTGTCCCCATGGGTCATCCTGCTCTCTCCCTCCCTTTCGTTCTCTCATCTTTTCTCTCTCCTTTTTGAGAATTAAAAAGTGTAGACGTGGGTTTTGTGGGTGGATATTTATACAAAGGTGAGCGGCAAAGTATTACATACAAGCAAGAGGTCAAGTGTATTTAAGGCACAGTCTTAAATAAACAGAGGAAAGGAATTCAAGGCTGTGTGTGTGTGTGTGTGTGTGTGTGTGTGTGTGTGTGCACGCGCACACACACGCACAAGGTTTTAAACTGTAAGTAAAAGGAAATGTTGAAATTTCAATCCATTGCCCGGTTAGTTCTAAGAAAACTAGAATTTCCCAAGGCCTTCCTTTAGCTGTTGGGGCCAATTAAATGTTCATGCCTGGATGTTGTAAAAATCATGCTCTACCACGCTGACGAGAAATAGCATACCCAACCTTTTTTCAGAGCAATCCAAGTTCCTGGAATAAGTGATACAGAAAAATAAAAGAGCTTAAAAAAAAAAAAGAAAAAGACAGGGGGGAAAAAAAAGGAACTGTTACTGACCATCAGGGAGGAACTGATTAGTAATTTCAACCAGACATACCTAGGTCATATTGGGGTATGTGAGAGGATTAGAAGCAAAAGTGAGACAGTTTTTTTTTTTTAAGTTTATTTTTTTGAGAGAGAGAGTGTGTGAGAGAATGTGCATGTTTGCACATGAGTGAGCGGGGGGAGGAGAAGAAGGAGAGGGGGACAGAGGATCCGAAGCAGGCTCTGCACTGACAGCAGAGAGCCCAATGTGGCTCCAACTCATAAACCATGAGATCATGACCTGAGCCGAAGCTGGATGTTTAACTGACCGAGCCGCCCAGGTGCCCCAAGACAGTTAATATTAGTATTTTTAGCAAACTTTAAAGTGTCTGGAAAACCTCTCAAACTGAGCACTAAATATTAGGTATTGAATGACCTTTAGAAGGAAAAGTCAAACTCAATTGTTAAGAAGTGAAGAGAGATACAGAAATGTGTAAGTAGGGTTAAAAAATTAAAACATTCAATAAAAACCACAGCATGTACCAGGAACAATTAGTAGATCACATTAAGTCAAATAATTTCAGATAGTGAATTTGATAAGTGTTATATGAACGTACAAGAGGGTGGGAGAAGACTGAATTCCCAGAATAAACTGAGACTTAGGAAAAATGCTTAAGAAAACTTAGAGGGAGTTTTAAGCTTTATTAAAAGCAAAGAAATCTTTAAAAGAGGAAGAAGGGCAAAGCTTCTGCCTTCTTCACTACAGAGAATTGAAAAGTGTAACAAATATTGCTAAGAAAGAATTGAACTCCAAGCTAAGAAGGTAGTGATAAAGCACCCATGCATTAAACAATTTTTTTTAATGTTTATTTATTTTTGAGAGACAGAGACAGAGACAGAATATGAGCAGGGGAAGGGTAGAGAGAGAGAGACAGACAGACACAGAATCCAAAGTAGGCTCCAGGCTCTGAGTGGTCAGCTCAGAGCCCCATGTGGAACTCAAACCCACGAACTGTGAGATCATGACTCTAGCTGAACTTGGACGACCAATCAACTGAGCCACCCAGGCACCCCAAGCACCTAGTCATTTTAAATAAATTCAAGGAGCCAGCCCCAGATAACCTATAAACACAAATACTGAAATACTGGACAGATGTAATCTCAAGAACAAGAGAGGAGCTGGAAAACTGGAAGTGGGCACATTCTCTTCTGAATTTCAAAAGATGAGGCTACAGGGGCCCCTGGGTAGCTCAGCCGATTGAACATCTGACTTCGGCTCAGGTCACAATCTCACAATTTGTGGGTTTGAGCCCCATGTCGGGCTCTGCGCTGACAGCTTGCAGTCTGGAATCTGCTTCAGATGCTGTGCTCCCTGTCTCTCTCTCTCTCTCTCTGCCCCTCTCTGCTTGTGCGCTCTCTCTCAAAAATAAATAAACATTAAAAAAATTTAAAAAAAAGATGAGGCTACAGAAAACATAGACTGGTAAATATAATGTATCAGTCAGTATAAGCTAGGTCATGCTTCGTTAACAAACGCTCCAAAATCGCAAGTAAAGGAGGGCTATTTCCTGCTCATTTCTTTCTTGTGCTACGTATCTTTTGTAGGTCATCTGAGGCTTTCCTCTAGTGATGCCTTCACTATGGGATCCGGGCTGGGACATTCTGGATGCCAAGACAGTGGGAAGAAAGGATTAAAGGGACAGATTCATTCTTAAAGTGTCCTCCCAGAAGTAATATATTTCTCCTTCCACTCACATGACCTTGGCCAAAGAAAATTATGAGAACACGATTTCAAATAAGTGAAGTGCAACTCTACCGTGTGTGAGAGAGCTGGCATATTTGTGATAATCCAAATATTTGTTAATACGTGAGCACGTAGATAAGCAAGAGGGATTTAAAAGGAGTCAAAATGGATTCAGAGCCAAGAGCAGAGTTCTTTCCTTTTTTTTTTTTTTTTTTTAATTTTTTTTTTCAACGTTTATTTATTTTTGGGACAGAGAGAGACAGAGCATGAACGGGGGAGGGGCAGAGAGAGAGGGAGACACAGAATCGGAAACAGGCTCCAGGCTCTGAGCCATCAGTCCAGAGCCCGACGCGGGGCTCGAACTCACGGACCTTGAGATCGTGACCTGGCTGAAGTCGGACGCTTAACCGACTGCGCCACCCAGGCGCCCCAGTTCTTTCCTTTTTTGAAGTTACTGAATTTTTAAGTCAAGAGAAAGCCGTAGATAAAGTATATCTTGACTTTAACAAGATTTTAATGGCCAAATTTCTCACATCCTTATGGGTAAGACACAAAATTTTAGGAGTGATAAACACATAGTTCTCTGGTAATGCAGCTAACAGTCCTACCTAAAGGACACTGATTTGTGTTGTAGTGTCCATTCAGAGGGGAGCCTCTACGGGCACGCTAGAGGACATCTTTAAAGATGTAATTGGAGAGAGAGCCAATGAACTGAATGACAGAATCAGGATCTTAAAATGTCTTCATTGACTAAAATAATAATGAAATTTCAGAAGAATATAGGCAAAGTGCTATACATAGAATTTTAACAAAATCAAATGCATAGGCACACGGTACGAAAACTAGATTTACTGCAAATTCCGTGTTATCTCTTAAAAAACATTTTTATGGGGTGCCCGGGTGGCTCAGTCGGTTAAGCGTCCGACCGGCTCAGGTCATGATCTCACGGTCCGTGAGTTCGAGCCCCGCGTCGGGCTCTGTGCTGACAGCTCAGAGCCTGGAGCCTGCTTCGGATTCTGTGTCTCCCTCTCTCTCTGCCCCTCCCCTGCTCATGCTCTGTCTCTGTCTCAAAAATAAATAAAACAATAAAAATAAATAAATAAATAAATAAATAAATAAATAAATAAATAAAAACATTTAAAAAATTTTTAAACAGTGTAAAGTCCCCAACTGAGCAAACTTGGAAAGTGCTGGACTTCCTCGCGAGGGGCACAGCTGCCTCGCCTTCCAGACTGTAGTGAATCTTATCTTTAATGGAAAGATGATTGCTAAGATTCCATTGTTTTAAATAAGTTGATTTGAGGACTTGGGCAGGTTTTCTTAGGTTTATGATTACCCGGCAAGAAATTAGATTCATTTGGCCACGAAAATGACAAACGTATGAGGAAAAACGGAATAAGAAAATGATTTGTCTGTGGGCTGAAGAGGCAAAGACATCTCAAATGAATCCCTGAGAGTTTTTCTTGGGAACACTCCTAAGAAGACAACAGACAATTTCTAATTTAGAAGGCTTAGATTAATATTTACTCTGTGACGCATACCACATTTTAACGTATTGATAGGTTGCCTCAAAACAGCACTGTGGGGTAGGCCCCACTCCCATTTATAGATGCAGAAACTGAAGTTCAGAGAGATTAATTTGCCTTGGTCCCCACTGCTGGAAAGCCCAGGTCTCTGGGATTTAAATGTCCACGTTGTTTCTATCACACCTGCTACATCCCATTTGTGTATGTTTTTTGTTTTTGTTTTTTTAATATAATTTATTATCAAATTGGCTTACATACAACACCCAGTGCTCATCCCGACAAGTGCCCTCCTCAATGCCCATCACCCATTTCCCCCCCTCCCCCACGCCCCCAAGACTGAAAGAGCAAGCAGGCGGTTGAGACCCCCAAAGACATACCGAGAAAGAGTCTCGTGAAAGAAAGGAGTGCGCAGTTCTGTTCTACTCAAAACTCAGCAGTATCCACAAATGAAAATGAAATTAAAGATCAGTTATATCCATGATGGTTTCTCTAAATACATCCTCCAGAAACTTCTATAGATTTCAGCTTTCATCCAGTGTTTCACCACTCTGTAAAACCAGGTTTTACAAGGGTCCAAAGAGGAGATATTCTGAACTGCAAGGGATAATATCGTGAGGAAAGCTTGCCAGACCCCTCTAGCCAAGGCAACTTGTCCTCTGTGCTATTAGGGCACTTAGAGTCTATAAATGTATTAAATGTGCCTTATTTCCTATTTAAATATCCTTACTTATCTATTGCTCTCTTTATGTCTTCCTGTGCATTGTAAACTCCTCTGTTTTAGAGACCCTGGTCTACACGTCCCTGTTTCTTCCAGAGCATCTTCCTACCACCCCCCCCTTACACAGTAGGCACTTGCTATGTGAGGAGGCTATCGGGTGAGCGGTTGTAGGAGGTAAAGACAGCCTGCATCCAGGATAAACAGGATGAGGCCACATTTAAGACTTCAAGTTTTTAAAAAAAATTTTTTTTGATGTTTTATTTATTTTTGAGACAGTGAGAGACAGAGCATGAACAGGGGAGGGTCAGAGAGAGGGAGACACAGAATCTGAAACAGGCTCCAGGCTCTGAGCTGTCAGCACAGAGCCCGACGAGGGGCTCAAAGTCACGGACCGTGAGATCATGACCTGAGCCGAAGTCGGCCGCTTAACCGACTGAGCCACCCAGGCGCCCCAAGACTTCAAGTTTCTAACCTTACTTAAAAGCCCGGCAGAGATATATACATCATGATTATCTATCTATCTATCTATCTATCTATCTATCTATCTATCTATCTATCTATCATCTATCTACCTACCTACCTACATACCTATCTGGGATTCCTAGCCCAAGGATTCCCCACTTTCCTCTAAGCTCCAATACCTGTCTTCCCAGAGGGCAGCCCTCACCTTTAACTCTGCAACCGTTCTTTCTACTGACATGCCACATACCTCCTCTTCCTCCAAGGCTGAGGAGAAGCCAGGGCCTGGATCAGGTACTAGATCTTTCGGGGGTGCTTTAAACAGGAAAGAGGTCTGGGCGACATTATTCTGAAGCCAGCAGCAGAGCTGTGTCCCCTTAGAGCTGACCCACAAAATGACAGTTTTGTCTAAAAGCCGTTTTCCAGGCCACACCCTCATCAGAAGGTCATTGTTTCCCTGCTCACTGACCCTGCTCCTGATTGGCTGGCCCTGCCCTCCCCTCCCCCACCAGTCCCAGTGACCTATTGCTCCTATAGGGACTGGCTCTTTCCGGTTGGCAGGTAGGACAAGTGGGGCAAGGGTCAGGGAGACTGATATGACCCCCGAGTAGTTCTCACGTCTCTTTCTCTGACCTTGTGGAGGGTGGTTGAAATTAGGCAATAGTTTGTAGGTGGTTATTATAAAGCCACGGATCTCCAGAATAAGCAAACACCCAATTTGGTTATTGATTGATTTACCAGGACTATGAAATTTACCAGTACTTACTCTTCAGGCATTTCTGTGAGGCAGATTTTTGTGTGAAGAATTACGTACCTGTCTTTTTTGATCGGTTAAGTGCACGCTTCTGACCTCATTTACCCCAAAGGTAACTTGTGGCCCAACATTGGCATTGGATTTGGGTTTCTCAATCCAATATGACACCGGCAAAATCTTTTAAGTGGGTGGCATATTTTCCAACAGCTTAAGTCATGTTTTGATTTCCTAGCTGTTCTTACGTAGGTCATAACTACACTTAACATTTAGTGACACGTATGTAAAACTTGAATTTAAGAAAGTTGAACTGAAAAAGCAAGGCATCATTCTCAAGCCCAGCCCTCTAACTGAATTTACTGTGTGCTCCAAAAAGTTGTAAAACACAGTTGTCTTAATGGAGGAAGAGATTCCTTTAATTATGTCTGTCGAGAACATTTTCTGATGTCAGTTGTGGAAACCGGTCTTAATATAATTAGAATCATACCTCATATAATTAAACAGACCCCTTAGGGAGGAAGCCGTGTTAACATCAGTGTTTTCTATTTGTGTTTCATTATGTAAACAAGCTCCTGTTTTGCTTCATGGAGAGGAACCTGGGCTCCCAGGTCAGGCCAACCTTTCCTGATTGTTTGAACAACTTTAAAGAGAGACAATCTGTTTACTAGGCAGAAATGAGTCAATGTTGCTTTGAAATGAATGCCAAACCACAAGAAGATTAGGTTAAAGAATTTATCTTGAGTATGCTCCACCCTGCCTCTGGGTCCCCCGCGCCCCCACCCCAAGCAGCTTGTTTTCTGCTTTAACCTGTGGAAGTCTTAGAAATTCCAATAGTCACTACCCCAGAAGGTGTGCAAATAGGGGTAACATGGCCCACCTTTTTTGCAGGTATACTTTGGTCTAAGAAAGTACTTTTGGGGTCTACCTTCAATTAATAAGCTTACCGTTTTTCTGAAACTTACTACACTTAATTTTGTGTTAAAATGTTATTTTGATTGAGCTTTACAACAATCTTATCAAGTAAATACTCTCCTCACCCCATTTCACTCTTGGATATATACTAAAGCCCAGACACAAAGGGTAATAAGGCTTCACAGTTAATATGTAGCAGAGTTGAGCTGAAACACCCTGGGAACTCACCTAATGAAGTTGTGGGGACCAGTTAGAAATTTTGATAGAGAATTCAACTCAACAGGACTGATCAAGTGATTTGCACCACTGTGAAAAGTACTTTTACGGAGCTCAGTGCCTACATTGGTAGCGAGGGCTTCTGGTATATAAATTCTCCTAGATTTTCGAAAATAGTTGTGAAACTGGTCAGTGGACTATGTGTTTCCAATGTCAGCAAGAGTTAACTAGACTCTTAATTTTTAGGATTCAATAATGGGATGGATGAGAGTTCTGGGCATAAATAAAAGGATGAGCTGATGGTCTGTCCATGGAACTTCTGAGAACCAACAGGAAGATAATTGTGATTGTATCTAAATGCTACAATTAATGTGACGAAGTGGGGCTTAGAAGAACCCATTTAGGAAAGAGCAGGTTTTAATGAAAAGAAAGAAACATCACTTCAACATATGTATTTTAATAAACTTTTTTGTGTCTATGCCATATTTCGTAATAGATGTTTTTCTTAAAGGTTTAACCCTAGGAAACACATACACACGTGCTCACACATGCCAAACTAATTCAAACAGCATGGTTTATACAAAGAAAGCAATAATGGGGCACCCGGGTGGCTCAGTCAGTTAAGCGTCCAACTTTGGCTCAGGTCATGATCTCACGGTTTGGGAGTTCGAGCCCTGAGCTGGGCTCTGTGCGGATAGCTTGCTTTGGGTTCTGTGTCTCCCTCTCTCTCTCTGACCCTCCCCTGCTCATGCGCTCTCTCAAAAATAAACATTAAAAAAAGAAATTGGACTCTTCAGGACCTCTTTACTTCTGTGTCACGTTCTCTAATCCTTCCTCCTCGAAGGTGGATTACAGGGAAGGGATAAGTGATTAAAAAGTGCAAGGTTTTCACCGATAATTGCCTCGATCAGTTAAATATATTATTTAAAAAGTTCTTGGGGCACTGGGGTGGCTCAGTCGGTTAAGCGTCCAACTTCGGCTCAGGTCACGATCTGGTGGTTCGTGGGCGAATCCATGGTGTGGAGCCTGCTCGGGATTCTGTCTCTCCTCTCTGCCCCGCCCCCACTTGTGCGTGCGCACGCGTGCTCTCTCGCTCAAGAATAAACATTAAAAAAAAATGAATAAAAAGTTCTTTTTGTCATTGCTTCTTCAAACTTAGAAATAACTTGCTTTGCTGATTCCTCTGACTACAGTTCTGCCCAGGACGGGCTCTAGTAGGATTTTCAGAAGGAAGCTCAGTACTCCAAACTGGAGCTCCAATCAAATAGGATATTGATTATATTTCTAGCACGGAGTAGTCTATGTCCAGTCTCTCTCTTCAAAATGGGGACAAAGGTCACACATGTTTACACAAAGCTGACTTGGGGCCCCTGGGCGGCGCAGTGGGTTAAGCGTCTTGATCTTGGCTCAGGTCATGATCTCGTGGTTCAGGAGCTGGAGCACTGATGGCGTGGTGCCTGCTTGGGATTCTCGCTCTTCTGCTCTCTGCCCCTCCCCTGCTGGTCTGTGCGCACTCTCTCTCTCTAAATAAATAAGTAAACTTAAAAAAATTTAAAAAAAGAAAGCCAATTTATGTTCCAGGCATTCTACTAGGCACTTTGATTTGCCCAAAGTCATAGATTATAAACCATAGAGCTGGGATTCCAACTTAGGACTGGAGAGCCTTTTCGGCCACATTCTATCAATTATTGACTGTAATTCAATAACTGAGAAATCTTTTGTTACTCTGTAGCCATACAAGAATTGCTAGCATTCCACTACCCATTTCTCACTCTCTTTAGCTCTATTTCCTTTTACTTCTAGCTATTTCACCACCCTTCCCTGTAAAAGAGATAATTTAACCTTTCAACTCTCTCTGGTTGAGTAGTACAGAAGAAAGCCAAGGGTATGTAGGAGCAAGTATGATTTATTTGCGGCAGAGAGTAGAAAAAAAATGTTACTAATAGCCATAGATACATTCCTTAAGTCATATACAAAGAAACACTGTTATTAAAAGTTTGTTTTATTTTTCTGTGAAATTGAGTATTAGCCCCCAGTTTACAGTCTTTTTTTTTTTTTATGGCTTCCAAACATTAGCACAGTCAATATCACCTCATCAATAACCAAATAATAAATCAAATTAGTCCCAGTGGTTATATGCCCACATCTAGATTGTTCGGGTGGTCAGGAACTCTTAGTTGTTTGCTTTAGCTTTTAGTTCTTGGTTATATCTATAAAGGAAACAGAAAAAGAATAATTATGCATCACCATAGATAACTATGTAATAAGAAGGGAATGGGAGGCATATTCCCTGTCTCCTTTCTCACTAGTCAAGAGGCTGTATGGTTTTAGCTACACTCTTCTCAGGGGCTGGTGGGTGAAACAGGCAGAAGGGAAAGTGACCTAAGGATTTTATTTGCATCTGGCTTCCAACTGCCAAAAAGTTTCAACAACATAACTGACAAGTAGCTTCCTATACAAAAGTCTTATTTTGGTATTTTTATTCTTGAACTGTAACAGTGTAACAAACATGTGAACATACAAATAAAATTTAGCAACATGTGGTCATCTGGAACTTTATAATCATGGAACATCTTTCCTAAGAATAAAATGAATCGGGGATGAGATCCTAAGCACTAAAAATAAAATATACTTTTTAAAAAATAAAATAGACTTTTGTGATGCTGACAGGCTACTGAGTTTTTCAGCAGTTTGTAGACACTGGGTTAACAGAATAGTAAAGCTAAGGCCTATTTCTTCAATTCTCATTAATCCAAAGAAGAATTAACCACCAAGTTAGAGTCTTTCCCTTCTACAACACCCAGAGCTTCATTTACTATTCTGTCCCAGATTATAAGGGTGGAGAATAGAACACAAGAAGTATCTTTTTCCACAAAGTCTACCAGAATCCCAGATTTCTCTAAAGGTTCTGATTTCAAATATCCCATGGTGCCTGTCTAAATGCTCCAGAGTCCAACACTTTTGAACTAGATCTCCCAATCTACTGTTGTGACTGAAAACAGTGCCGAAAATCCTTTTGTCAAACTATCTGTGTTTCCACTTTAGAGATAATAATTCCAAATGTTGCATTCAGTGTGTTTGCAGCCCTCCCATTATGGCCTAATATAAAGTTAAAATGCAACGGTGGATGAGAAAAATACTCGTGAAGAAAGTCACCGTACAGACTGAAGTTTCTACCAATACAACTAAGCTCTAAAAATGCTTTTTGGATGTGCGGTAGAACAAGTGAGTGATTCATCATCCATCCATTCTGTGCTAGAGGATAATGAAAGGATTCACGTGTCAAGCTAGGATAGCAAAGATGAGAAAAATGAAGGACAGAATGCCTTCTGAAAGGAAGGCAAATTATAACTGAATATTGTCCATTTCTTTAGTATGGAGATCATTTAGTTTTTTTTAGCCAAAGAGCACTGTTTTGCAATTTAGGAAGGTTCTGTGGTTCAAGCGAAGCCGGAGCCTTCATCTATGCTGAGCTCGAGGCAGAGTGTGAACCAGTCACTGACAATATTAACTACCGAGTACAAACAAGCTTCGCAGACATAGTGGGCTCAGCTCCAGACCACCACGATAATGAATATTTTGTGAATGAATCTTCAAATGAATACTTTAGCTTCCCAGTTCATACAAAAGTGACATTTACGCTATGCTGTATTCTATTAAGTGTGCAATCGCAGTAGGTCTAGGAAAAAAAGTACATACCTTGATTTAAAAACATTGCTTAAAAAAACGCTAACCATCATTTATGTTTTCAGCAAGTCGTAATCTCTTTGCTGGTGGAGGGTCTTGCATCAACGCTGATGACTGCTGACTGACCCGGGTGGTGGCTGCGGAAGGTTGGGGTGGCTGTGTTTTCTTAAAACAGGACAACGAAGTTGCCACATCAACTGACTCTTTCACAAATGATTTCCCTGGGGCATATGATGCCATTCGATAGCACCCACAGTGGAACTTCTTTCAAAACTGGAGTCTATCCTCTTAAACCCTGCCACTGCTTTATCAGCTACATTTATGTAATATTCTAAATACTGTACTTTGTTGTCATTTCAACAATCTCCACAGCACCTTCACCAGCAGATTCCATCTCAAGAAACGCTTTCTTTGCTCATCCATAAGAAGCAACTCCTCATCCATTCAATCCTGTGATTGCAACAATTCAGTCCCATCTTCAGGCTTCGCTTCTCATTCTAGTTCTCTTGCTGTTTCCACCAGATCTACAGTCACTTCCTCCACTGAAGTCTGCAACCCCTCCAAGTTATCCACGAGGATGGAAATGGACTTCTTCCAACCTCTTATTCATGTTGATATTTTGACCTTTCCAGGACTATTCTTAACGGCACCAGGATGGTGAATCCTTTCCAGGTTTTCAATTTACTTTGCCCAGATCCATCGGAGGAATCACTCTCTATGGCAGCTATGGCCTTACAAAAGATAGTTCTTAAATAAGAAGACTTGAAAATCAAAATGACTCCTTGATCCAGGGGCTGCCGAATGGATGTTGTGTTAGCAGGCATAAACACGTGAATCTTGTTGTACGTCTCAATCGGAGCTCTCGGGTAACCGGATACATTGTACATGAACAGGAATATTTTGAAAAGAATCTTTTATTCTGAGCGGCAGGTCTCCACAGTGGGCTTAATATTCAGTAAACCACGTTGTAAATCGAGGTGCTGTCACCCAGGCTTTGTTCCATTTCTAGGGCACAGGCAGAAGAGACTGAGCATTATTCTTAAGGTCCTCAGGATTTTCGGAATGGTGCATGAGCACTGGCTTCAACTTAAAGTCACCGGCTGCATCAGCCCCTAACAAGAGAGTCAGCCTGTCCTCCGAAGCTTTGAAGCCAGGTATCGGACTTCTCCGTAACTGTTAAAGTCCCGGAAGGCATCTTCTTCCAGTAGGAGGCTGTGTCACCCACATTTAAGATGTGTTGTTTACCGTCGTCGCCACCTTTGTCATCGTGCTCCATCTGCTGGGTAACTGGCTGCAGCTTGTCCGCCAGCACCTGCTGCCCCACCTTGCGCTGTATGTGGCGGAGACGGCTTCTTTCCTTGACCCACAGGAACCGACCTCTGCTGGCTTCAGACTTTTCTTCTGCAGCTTCCTCACCTCTCTGAGCCTTTCAGAGAACTGAAGAGAGCGAGGGCCTTGCTCTGGATCGGGCCTTGGCTACCGGGAACGTCGTGGCCGTTTGATCATCTGTCCAGACCACTAAAACGTTCTCCGCATCAGCGATGAGGCTGTTAAGCTTTCTTATCGATCGTGCGTTCACTGAAGTAGCACTTTTGATTTCCTTCCAGAACTTTCCCTCCGCATTCACAGCGTAGCTAAATATTCGGCACAAGAGGCCTACCTTTCGGCCTATCGCGTCGGCTTTCAGCCTGCCTTCCTCACTAAGCTTACTTATGTCTAGCTTTTGACTTAGAGTGAGAGATGTGCATCAGTTGCCTTTCACTTGAACACTTAGAGGCAAACTGTAGGCTTATTAATTGGCCTATTTTTACTATTGTTGCGTCTCAGGGAATAGGGAGATCTGAGCAGAGGGAGGGAGATGGGGGAATGGCCCAGTCGGCGCAGTTAGAACACACAACGTTCACCAGTGAAGCTCACGGCCTCATTTGGACGTGCTTCGTGGACCCCCAAACAATGAGAGCAGTAAAATCAAAGATCACTGACCACAGAGCACCACCACAAGATTGTGAGAATGACCAAAATGTGGCACGCAGACACGAAGGGAGAAATGCTGTTGGGAAAATGGTGTCGACAGACTTGCTCGACGCAGGGTTGCCACAAACCTTCCATATGTAAAAAGCGCAACATCTCTGAAGCACAATGAAGTGGAGTGAAACGAAAATGTGGGACGCCTACAAACAGTTTTAAAAATATTCATAGGATACTTTCTGACAAGACCCGTAGCCTCACGCCAAACATCATTTCCAACCACTACATAACCACACCCATTTTATTATCTATAATTGAAAGCGAGCGTTTAAAACGTTCATGGAGAAAATTACTTAGTATTTCGTAAATCATGTCTGTTGTCTTAAGACAGATTCTGTGAATGGGCTGTATTTCTAGATAATGCACAGTCAGATTTGAAACCTATGTAGCAAACATACTGCTTAACGCTTTGAACTTAAGCCCCCAGATTTTTCTAGAAATTTCTGCTTCAGGCCTATTCCATCTTAACATCATACATGAATCTTAAAAAAAAAAAAAAAAATGCACTGCCATCTGGGTGGCTTCGGAGGCAGATTTCTCTTTTTACACCTTTGGTGGGCTTACCTCCAAATACGAAAGAGCTGAGAGGCCCCTGCTGCCCCCACGAAGAAATTAACAGCAAACAGACTCCAGTTTTTTGGAATAATTACAAGTGAGTATCTTGACCAAATAAACCCTGTTGAAACAAAAGATTTTTTTTTTTTTTTAAAGCACAGGTACTGCTGCAATATCTTTTGAACATTCTGTATTAGAGCAACATAATTATAAGACCGTGACAACATAAAGCAGGATAAAAGAAAAGCTATGCTTTGAGACTTTAATAAAGTTGCTATAATTCAGTGTTACACAAAATACGCAGTTCTTACATCAACAGGGAATCTTTACAGGGCAAATGAATATTAACCAACTTTTTTTCCTACTTGCAAAAATATGTTCGTGGTAAAACAAACAAACAAACAAACAAACAAACAAACAAACAAACCAACCAAAAACCCACGCAGATACTTATTCACAGTAACCCTCTTATCGAATAATTAACTGCCCAACGAGAACACTGTTAACTCCTTTGTGTGTGAGTGCATGTGCGTTTCAAACGTTAAACCGTTAAATAAATTGATGTAAGACAAAAACAAAAATACTGAATGCCCTAAATGGAACAGGGAAAATGCTCATTTAATTTACCTGTAGCCATGAGAACAGCAGACTGAGCTGTGCTGAGTTTCTCTGCAGGTCTGGCCATGTCAGCCAGCCCAGCACACACGAGGCCCTGGAGAGACACATCAACACACAGCAAGAAAAACAGCCTCATGAGTGTGCAGTCATAGTTCTTCACTTTATTTAGTTATTTTTAATGTTTATTTATTTTTGAGACCGAGAGAGACAGAGCATGAACGGGGGAGGGGCAGAGAGAGAGGGAGACACAGAATCGGAAACAGGCTCCGGGCTCTGAGCCGTCAGCCCAGAGCCCGACGCGGGGGCTCGAACCCGCGGACCGCGAGATCATGACCTGGGCTGAAGTCGGACGCTCAACCGACGGAGCCACCCAGGCGCCCCAACAATTCCTCATTTTAAATAACACATAAAGTTTCAGAGATTTCCACACGATAGTAGCTATGATTTTAGTATCCGCGCATTAAGAAAATATATACGTCACCAAAAACTACAATGAGTTCAGGGCTGCTTTTCGCATTTGTGTCTTGTTAACCACATCAAGTGGCCTCATATATTTGAAAATTAGTAGTGTGTGCGTATTCTTTTTTAATTTCGTTAAAAAAGTAACTATGTTTGAAAGTTATTAAGAGAGAGAGAGAGGGAGGAGAGAGACAGAGCATGAGCAGTGGAGGGGAAAAAAAGAGTGGGGGACACAGAATCTGAAGCAGGTTCCCGTCTCTGAGCTGTCAGCATTGGGCCCGATGCAGGGCGTGAACTCGTGAACTGTGAGATCATGACCTGAGCAGTAGTCAGTCTCTTAACCAACTGAGACACTCAGGTGCCCCTGCGTGTGTGTATTCTAACAAATAATACTTTTTTCCACATATGAAATTATATATATATATATTATTATTATTATTTTTTTGGCTCTCAAAAAATTTGCATGAGTGGGGGAGGGGCAAAGGGAGAGGGCAAGAGAGATTAGAATCCCAAGAGGGTTCTGCACTCAGCATACAGAGCCTGATACAGGGCTTGATCTCATGACTGTGAGCTTGTAGCTTCAACTGAAATCAAGAATTGGATGGATGCTTAACTGGCTGACCTGACCACCCAGATATCCCATAGTTATATATTCCTTTTTTTAAGAAAATGTTTATTCATTTTTGAGAGAGAGAGGAAAAATGAGCATGGGGGAGGGGCAGAGAGAGAAGGGGACAGAGGATCCGAAGCAGGCTCTGTGCTGATCGCGGCCAGCCCGATGGGGGCTTGAACTCCTGAACCGCGAAATCATGACCTGAGCTGAAGTCAGATGTTCAACCCATTGAGCCACCCGGGCGCCCCCAAAATTATATATTCTTCATACATGTTGGAAACCACTGGTGTGGTGGATGCCTAAAAGCTGTTTAGGCATTTATGTAATTTGTATAGCGTCCTCCTTTCATGTTTTGGTCAGTGTTAATTCTTTTCTAAAAGTGGAAGTATCTGAAAAGCTCTGTTATAATTTCAGTTTCTTGGCTGGATAATTTTTCTTTAATGTCAAAGGATACATGGTTATTTCTCCCCTGCTCTGTCTTTAACATTGTTATGTAATCATCCTACTAAAACCCTACCATCAGCATCACTCAGAAAGTTCAGTAATGAGTCTTTGGTTATGCTGGTTATGCTTGGTTATGCTGCTCTATTGCAGAGATAAGAATATGTAATAAAATGATCTTTATTGATGAAAAATTCAAACCTACACAAAATAAAAGGCGAGTACAAAGAACCCCTACATACACATCACCCAGAGTTAAAATTCTGCCACATTTGCTTCACCTCCCCTCTTCCCTTTTATCCATTTTTTATTTTATTTATTTATTTATTTATTTATTTATTTATTTATTTATTTATTTATTTTTTAAATGTTTATTTTTGAAGGAGAGAGACAGAGCATGAGCAGGGGCAGGGCAGACAGAGAGGGAGACACAGAATCCGAAGCAGGATCCAGGCTCTGAGCTGTCAGCACAGAGCCTGACGAAGGGCTTGAACCCACAAACCATGAGATCATGACCTGAGCTGAAGTTGGACTTAACTGGCTGAGCCACCCCAGGCACTCCTATCCTTTAAGTACTTTAAATCAAATCCTAGATGTCATTAAAGAATATGTCTTTAAGAAATTATTTTTAGGTTTTATGGAGTTTCTGAAAGATGCTCTCACATGGAAAATATAAATCAGCAAAGGAGTTTGCTCCTAAACAGAACACAGACATACTTGTGAATTTATACACAAATTTAAGTCAAGAACAAAGGGTTTTGAATTAATAAAGTCAGTAGGTCAAGAAGGCAACGATTCTGATTTAAAAGGGGGCAAGTGGGTAAGCAGGGGTACAACCAGATAAATCATGGCTAATGCGATTTTGCCTCTTGTTAACTTTCACCCACAGTCCTGTGATTTTTCTCCCAAAAGCTTCCTAATCATCCTTCCTCCATTCTTCTTCTAGGTCCCCATGTACATTTTTTCCATTTCATATTTGTTCTACTTCTACGGGGTGGAATACTGCCTTTGAAATGGGGAACAAAGGGGTTGATTTCTGCTATTGACCTACTGGGTCCACGTATTATACTGAGGCTTGCTGCACAGATCTATGAACACTATAGGCTACATTCTAGCATCTTCTTTTAGAAGAAGTCAGTGGTCATGATTTATTTATGCTCACAGTATACCCTTTATTTTTCTGGGACACCTTAGTAATTATTCTCTCCCACAAAGGTCTTGAGCTCTCTTTCTACTTCTACATCATTCTAAGCTTATGTAAATTAGCTTAGAAAATCTCACTGTGGGGAGGCTAGGTGGCTCAGTTAGCTGAGCTTTAGGACTCTGGATTTCGGCTCAGGTCATGATCTCTCATGGATCTGATCTCATGGTTGTTGGGATTGAGCCCCGCACTGGGCTCCGCCCTGAGGGCACGGAGCCAACTTGGGATTCTGTCTCTCCCCTTCTCCCTGCCCCTCCCCTGCACTCGTTCTCTCTCTCAATAAATAAACATTTAAAAAAAGAAAAAAAAAAAAAGAAAATCTCACTGTGAATCTATTCTCCATCACTTACTAGCTGTGTGACATTGGTCAGATTACATAACACTTTGTCTTAAATTCCTCATGTATAAAATGAGAAAACCAGTAGCTACCCTTGCAAAAATGATATGTGATTAAATGAGACAATATGCACAGGTGCCTGGTAAATACTATTATTAACAACAAGAACAGACAGCTTTTGTCTGTAGAGTAACAGAGAAAAAGGAATGTTAGTTTTCTGTCCTTTCCTGCATTACTAGCCTTAAGCTAGGAGGCAGCAGGTCTGTACTCGTTTTCACCTTTATTATGAAGCTTATTCAAATAATAGAACTACATAGATTTTATTCAGAGAGTGGTTAGAAAAACAACAAGATTGTGTAAAATATTCTCCAACATACAAAGAAAATACCAGGTTAGATCTACAGCGACTATTTTAAAGGTGGTCATTTAAGTGTGTAAGTGCATAGGCTTTGGAGTCCAACAGACCTGGGGTTTCAAGTCTTGGTTGTGCCCCTTACCACGATGGTATATTCAGTCATCTAGCTCTTTGAACCTTAGTACCCCTACCTGGAAGATGGTAATAATATTTAGTAATATTTGCTTCTCAGATTTTTTTTCTGGTGAAGATCAAATTATGAGACCATGTATCAGATAATCGAATATAGTTTGGTATTTAGTGGACTCAAGTCAGCTCCCTGTTTCCATTAGTTAAAAAATGCTCTTCAAATTATCTAAAGCCCAGGACTACGGTTCTTTTTGGCATCTGATTATCTCCACTGGGTGGGGTAGATATTCCTCAGATGGTATAAAAACCTTTTTTCTTTCTTTCCTTCAATATTTTCTCCTCTATTTAAAAAAAAAAAAAGTCTCAGGATGCTTTTCGAGGAGTTAAAAAAATGAGATACACCACTATAGAATATTCCAATTCCCAAATGCTTAGAGACAGCAAAGCCCTCAGGATTTTTAAGCCATTAATTAATCTACATAAATAGTCCCAGCTGGAAAAGCAAACAAATAGGTATTAAAAATCTGCACGGATAATCTTAAAATAGCTTAATTTATTCTTAAGGAGAAGAGGAAATAAAAAAAATTAGCTACACAAAATGGTCTATTATTTGAGAGGTAAGTATAACCCTGTTTGTACAAAAAGACTATGAACAAAGATAAAAGCTCTCTTAAGTGACCTTCACAGAATAGTTTCCCAGGCTAGCCAATGATCTCCATTCCTTCTGTAAACAAGCTAACAGAGGTCCAAAGGCATGCTGGATACTCATGGTTTTTCATTCTGTACTGCATTCATGAATTTTTGCTCCCACCAGCTGAACTGAACTTTTGTCAACTTTGCCCTTAAACCTAATGTAACCTACATAATTTAATGAACTATCAGGGAATCACATGAAATACAAAAGAGGTTGTCATTTTTATGAAAACTAAGTGACTGCTCTGGAAAGACTGAATAAAGGCAAGTTGCTGAAGCCTGCGGTCAAATGCGGTGAGAACAAGACAGATATAAAAAGACTGGGTGGGAAAGCCATAAAGATCCAGCAGATTTCTGTTCTTATGCTATTATGAAAAGTGTCTGTGAACTTGCTTTGCTTTAAACAAAACTAAAGTAGAAACTTCTTAAAAACTTTTTTTTTTTTTGTTTAAAGTATCTCTACCCCCAACCTGGGGCTCAAACTCACTACCCTGAGATCAAGAGTCGCATGCTCTTCCAACTGAACCAGCCAGGCGCCCCTAAAATGGAAATTATACAGGATGCATTACCGCATAATTCATCCAAAACAGAACATGTGGAAATGAGTGGATCCATACACAAAGAAAAGCTTTAGCCCTATAGATGACTGGCAAATGAGTGTCTCTTAAGTTAAAAGAAAATATTTAAGATATATAACTATTGTTTTTTTTTTTTAAATGTTTATTCATTTTAGAGAGACAGAGTGTAAGCAGGGGAGGGGCAGAGAGAGGGGAAGACACAGAATCCGAAGCAGGCTCCAGGCTCCGATCTGTCAGCACAGAGCCTGACGTGGGGCTCGAACTCACGAGCTGTGAGATCATGATGAGCCGAAGTTTTATGCTTAACCGACTGAGCCACCCAGGCACCCCAGCATTGTTTTTTAGGATTATCCATTTTGACCTCAATGATTAATTATTTGCTCTCAGCAAAAGTAGTTAAGAAGGATTCCACTATAGTTAAATGTCTGAAAGTATAGTCTGAAATTCTTAATACAGAACATATGTCCCCTGGAGTAGTAACGGTTATGTGTCATGGACAGGCTACCATAGATGAATTATTATCATCTGCTGCTATGCCATCATCAGAAGACTATGTATGATTTCAACATGAACTTAAAATAGATATTTTTAAAGGAGACAGAGAGCCCACAAGGCACATGGTGTATATCATATTGTTAATGTTTCAAAACTTTGTTCAAACCCTTTGTCGATG
>NW_024412436.1:5007277-5067951 GCF_014898765.1 Herpailurus yagouaroundi | reverse complement strand
TTTTTTAAATTTTTTTTTTCAACGTTTATTTATTTTTGGGACAGAGAGAGACAGAGCATGAACGGGGGAGGGGCAGAGAGAGAGGGAGACACAGAATCGGAAACAGGCTCCAGGCTCTGAGCCATCAGCCCAGAGCCTGACGCGGGGCTCGAACTCACAGACCGCGAGATCGTGACCTGGCTGAAGTCGGACGCTTAACCGACTGCGCCACCCAGGCGCCCCCATTCTTACTCTTTCAATAATGGTGCTAGAAAGAATTGTTAAGCAATCAATTACACTTTATAGACATACAGTTACTATATAATTTTCAGTGCTGACACAGAAGAGATAGAAAATAATAATACACTTTCCATTAGTGTTTTTTTAGTATCATACTAGTTTTGAATGGTGTTTTTGCTTTGATCTGCATTTTGATTAACAGACAACCCATTTTAACATTAAAAAAAATAAAAAAGAGGACGTTCACATATCACACATCACACTAACTGGGTTTCCTACAAAGGGACCATTAGTGTCAGTCACCAAAAATTTCAAGTGTTGTTGTTGTTGTTGTTTTGTAACTTGTTCTACTGACATTTTAGCCTGTGTCACCCTCAACTGTTCTATTTCTGCTCTGCAGGTATCTGCATTTACATTAACCATTTGCACAGCTCATAAAAATTGCATTATGGGAAACTGAAGCAGGGCCTGCCCTGGCTCTGCTGTTCTTCATTGCGTATTTTGTCCATTATCTCACAGCAACTACACTGCTACAGTCTCCATTACCATTTAAAAAGCATCTGGAATTCCATGCTAGCCACGGGAATTAACATATATTCAATACATTCAATATATATTCGATATATTCATATATTCATATATTTATTCAAACCGGACACAAAATTATGTGTGAGGCTGAATGAACAATAAAAGCAAATCTTATCCTTAATGGTTATTGTAGAATAATTTCAATCATGTCCTTAGGATTCTGAATCCCATTTTATTAAGGAAAGTAATTCATGTGAATGCATGTTTACAAATATTAGTAAGACAGCTTACAAGACAGCCTTTGCTATAAAAGTCTACATTAAAATTCAGTCTGGGGGCGCGTGGGTGGCTCAGTGGGTTAAGCATCTGACGTCAGCTCAGGTCACAAATCTCACCGTTCGTGGGTTCGAGCCCCCCATCTGGCTCTGTGCTGACAGCTCGGAGCCTGGAGCCTGCTTCGGATTCTGTGTCTCCCTCTCTCTCTGCCCCTCCCCCACTCACTCTGTCTCACTCTCTCTCAAAAATAAATAAACATTTAAAAAAAATTCAGTCTGGACCCTCGAATTCTTGTCCTGAGCCTCTTGTGAGGAGTCTGTCCTATATTTAAAAAAAAAGTTTATTTATTTATTTATTTTTGAGAGATAGAGAGAGAGGCAGAAAGAGAGGGAGACAGAGAATCCCACGCAGGCTCTGCATTTTCAGTACACAGCCCGACGTGCGATTCGAACTCATGAACCGTGAGATCAAGACCTGAACCTAAATCAAGAGTCGGATGCTTAACTGACTGAGCCACCCAGGCGCCCCGAGCCTGCCCTACTCATGGAGTTCTACCAAACAGGAATGGGGACACGAATGAACAATTTTCACTTGCTTAATGAGGAAGTGGGGTATACACATAGACGGAGGTGGATTACCAAACCTCAATTAGCCCTCCGGGGAATAAACGTAGGCTTGAAATGGGATTTAGTGTACAGTTACGTTGATGAATCGCATTCAGTTATAGGACAACAAAAACATAGATCAAATGTCTGTTTAACTAAGTCACATGAAAAGGAGAAAAAAAAAGATCTTTCTGTGGGAAAAACATCAGTAAATGTACATAATTCTGGTCTTTGAGTGAAAACTACTTAGTAATTACGTTATCAAGTCAGGAAGAAAATCAGAATGAAGTGCTGGGGAAGCGCAGATGAAGTTAAGGCACCGTTATCTACAACTCAGTGACTGGCACTTATTCTGAAAAAGGCTCTAAAGACATGGGTGATAAAAAGCAGTATCATTTTCCCCTCCCTCTATGAACTTTGTAGTAGTTCTGAACATAACTACCCATTATCTGTGCTTTGCTTTTTGGCCCCGTGAATAGCAGCTGCACTTCCTGGTAACATCCTGTATCTTTCCCTGAGTGTCTGTGAACACACACAAGAGGTAAAGGCTGTAAACGGTGTGAAACAGGAAAACGAACATGCTGCGTCTGTGTAAGAAACAACGCAAGACAGATGGCTGAACTGACACAGAACTCTCAGACCATAAAGCTAGTTTTTAACGGTTAGAGTGAGCAGAAGCATTAAAGATGACATATTAAAACTTAAAAAAATTTTTTAAATGTTTATTTTTGAGAGTGAGACAGAGTGAGTGGGGGAGGGGCAGAGAGAGAGGGAGACACAGAATCCCAAGCAGGCTCCAGGCTCTGAGCTGTCAGCACAGAGCCCCATGCGGGGCTCGAACCCAGGAACTGAGAGATCATGACCTGAGGCCGAAGCTGGAAGCTTAACCGACTGGGCCACCCAGGTGCCCCTAAAACTTTTTTTTTTTTTTAATTGATGGGAGGGTTTTGCAAAATACCGTTAAAAAGACAACCACAGGCCCAAAATGGCATCACTTAGGCCAAGACACTAATACCTAATGTAACTGCACTTTCAACCTCCCCCAGAAAGGTTGTCTTAACTAGTCAGTTAGGAATTTTCTGGTCAGCACCAATGAGGTACTCTCCGGCATAGGCCCTCTCCCCATCCCCAAAGAATAATTCGCCTACTAAGACTCTTTTGTCCCCAAGTGAAGGTGACCTCACCAGGAGATAATCTTTTTTTTTCTGTTTATGACTTCTTTGTCCTGCCTTTAAAAACTTTACTCTTTCTGTAGCCCTGGGGAGTCTCCCTCTCTATTCATTCGCTAAATGGGATGCTGTCTCATCCATGAATCATTTAATAAAACCCCTCAAGCTTACTTGGTTGAATTTTGTTTTTTAACAATACAAATAATTAAAAAAAGAACTGCTCTGTAGTTCTGTATAAAATGCAGCTCAGAAACACTAACCTACTCTAGTCATTTTATAAATAAGGGGACAAAATGACAGATTTAATTTACCTAAGGCCATAAGATTAAGGGACAGCCAATTCTAACATTCTCAGCTACTTAGATGTATAGCTGAGTTTCTGAAATTGTTCTAACAATTTTTTTTAATTTTTTTAATTTTTTAATATTTATTTTTGAGAGAAAGACCGAGAGAGACAGAGCGCGAGCCGAGGAGGGGCAGAGAGAGAGACAAGAATCCAAAACAGGTTCCAGGCTCTGAGCTGTCAGCACAGAGCCCGACGCGGGGTTCGAACTCACGGCAAGATCATGAACTGAGCCAAAGGCAGACGCTTATCCGACTGACCCGACCAGGCGCCCCGTGTTCTAACGATTTAAAATATTACATTTAAGAAAATTAAAATGGCCTACAACTCAACAAAAAAAAACTTGATTAAAAAAATGGACAGAGGGTTTGAATAGACATTTCTCCAAAGTTATACAAATAGTCCATAAACACATGAAAAGAGTCTCAGCATAACTAATCACACTTGAAAATGCAAATTAAAACCACAACGAGCTACCACTTTCCACCCATGAAGATGGCTATTATAAAGCAACAACAACAACAAAAGTAACAAGTGTTGGCAGGCTAGACGTGGAGGAATTGGAATCCTTGTGAACTGCTGGTGGGAATGTAAAAACAGTGCAGCCGCTGCGGAATATAGTGCAGCAGTTGCTTAAAATAATATTGATCCAACAATTCCACTTCTGGGTACATACCCCAAAGAACTGGGAGCAGGAACTGGACCGGATATTGTATGCCATTGTCCACGGCAGCATCATCCACTGTAGCCAAAAGGCGGAAGCAACTCAAGTGTCCATCAACAAATGAATGGATGTGCTTGACACTAAGAGAATCGTTAAGATGGCAAATTTTATGTGTCGTTTGCCACAATTAAAAGAACAAAAAGCCTACAGACTAGTACTTTTCACATTTTAGAAGGTATCAGAATCACTTAGAGGGCAAAATTACTAGTGACTCCATCCTCAGAGTTTCAGATTTAGCAAATCTGTGACGGAGTCCCCAAATCTGCATTTCTTTCTTAAAAAAGAAATTTAATGTTTATTTTTGAGAGAGACAGAGAGACAGAGTGCAAGCAGGGGAGGCGCAGAGGGAGACAGAGACACAGAATGCAAAGCAGGCTCCAGGCTCCGAGCTGTCAGCACAGAGTCCGCCCCACAAAGAGGGGATGAAGGGGAATCATGACCTGAGCTGAAGTCTGATTTTAGGCACCCCTTAAATCTGCATTTCTAACAAGTTGCTGGGCAGGGCCAATACTACAGGTCTAGGGATGACACTGAGAAGCACTGCTGTAGGCCAAAACCGGCCCTTTCAACATAAAAATCAGTGATTTGCTTTATTATTTCCATGGCCGTGTCTTTTCATTTTCAGCTAAAGGAGAACTTCGGGAATGAAAACTCTGGCCTCAGGTAAAAAGCACTGGTCTTGGGAGTCAGAAGTTCTGGATTCTACCATGTACCAAATACGTATGATACGTATGATACGTAGGATAATTTTTTCTACTTTTTGAGACTAAAGTTTCCTTGCCTGTACTTTGGTGTTGGTATCGTCAGTTCGTATACTAAATTAATAATAAAAATTAATTTGGGGGGTTCTGATTAGTTCATTTTACTTAGTCATAAAAATCTTAGAATGAAGTTTCGAGTTTCTAGGGCCCACAATTATATAAGCTTTTTGATAACAAATATGTTCCTAGAAGGCCTCTTATCTAAGAAGTTCAGAACTCAAGTAGGTAGTATGCTTTATGCAGTAAAAATGACACATCTAAGATTATTTGCATGAAATCATCTCCAGACCATGAACATTTAATTTTTTTTTTATGTTTTTTTTTTTTTGAGAGAGAGAGACAGAGGGAGACACAGAATCCCAAGCAGGCTCCAGGCTCTGAGCTGTCAGCACAGAGCCCGACGTGGGGCTCGAACTCACGAACTGCGAGATCATGACCTGAGCTCAAGTCGGAGGCTTAACTGACTGGGCCACCCAGGTGCCCCCAGACCATGAACATTTAAAAAAGAACATTCTTCATAAAAGTGACTTCAAATTAAAAAGTTCCTTTTAAAGAATATTTTTTTTTCAGTACCTTCTGCAAAACTCAGGACTTACCCATTTCATAATTGGAGCCCAGAAAAAAACTGTTTTGGGACCTGGAAAAAAAAGAAAAGAAAAATTTAGAAATAACCCAACTATTTTATACATGACTTAAATTTTTTTTTAATATTTATTATTTATTTTTGAGAGAGAGAGAGTGCATGTGCATGAGTGGGGGAGGGGGGGCAGAGAGACAGGGGGAAAGAGGACTTGAAGCCGGCTCCACTCCGACAGCAGCGTGCCAGATGGTGGGGCTCGAACTCGTGAACTACTGTGAGATCGTGACCTGATCCAAAGTCGGCCGACTGAGCCACCCAGGTGCCCCTGGTCCTTAATCATCTTTTATCCCTCTCAAACGAATTCATTGTGCTTATAGTAAAATTCATTAATTCAACGTGATTTTAATACAAAGAGATTTATAAATCTATCATAGTGTCCTTTAAATATACAACTGTAGTTAGTGGTAGATCTATTTACCTATAAAAATTATGACCTCCTTGAAGCTAGTGGCTAAATAGTATTCATACTTGTATCCCTACCACCTAGTGGCTGTTGAATAAAGAGCCAGCACAACTGGAAACAGTTTATATTAACCAGAGTTTAGACTTTATCTTTGATAAATACGGGTATATGTAATACACGTGCCTATATGCAAACAACTGAAAAATTCATTAAAATCAGAAGTTGTTTTTATCATTCCAACACCTGCATATTGATAAGCCTGGCTTATCCTTTGAAGAGTTTTTAAAGTAAGTTTGCTGATCTTCTTGACTATTTACATCTAGTCCTAAAATCTTTCCACAATCGAAGTCTCATTTTCTCAATCTTCAAAGGACCTGGATGCTAACTTTAGACCAATGATTCTTCAAATTCTAGAAGTACATGGCTCAGAGTCTGTCTTTCCTCGTGGGACAAAATGATTATAATGCTAAACTGCATTTTCTCACCTTCATGTGACAGCTAGTCATTTTATGTTTTCCTATGTACTTTCAGCTTTTCCATATTTTTATTTTATTTATTTATTTTATTTATTTATTTTTTAACGTTTATTTATTTTTGAGACAGAGAGAGACAGAGCATGAATGGGGGAGGGGCAGAGAGAGAGGGAGACACAGAATCGGAAGCAGGCTCCAGGCTCCGAGCCATCAGCCCAGAGCCCGACGCGGGGCTCGAACTCACGGACCTTGAGATCGTGACCTGAGCTGAAGTCGGAGGCTTAACCGACTGAGCCACCCAGGCGCCCCATTTTCCATATTTTTAAAAATTTATTTATTTTGAGAGAGAGAGAGCAGGTGTGAGCAGGGGAGGGGCAAAGAGAGAGAGGGAGGGAATTAGAGAAATCCAAGCAGGCTCTGTGCTGTCAGCGCAGAGCCCGACACAGGGTTCACTCCCATGAATGAGATCATGAGCTGAGCTGAAATCAAGAGTGGGTGGCTAGGCTCAGTGCTGACAGCTCGGAGCCTGGAGCCAGCTTCGCATTCTGTGTCTCCCTCTCTCTCTCTCCCTCTCCGGCTCACGCTCTTTCTCTCAAAAATAAATAAACGTTAAGAAAAAAAAAAAAAAGAGTCAGTCACTTAACTGACTGAGCCACCCAGGCACCCCTCAAGTTTTCCATAATTTAAATTGTACTGCCCATCTGGACACAGTGCTGAAACGGCTGTTGGGAGAATTAAAGCTATTTATTGAGGAGTTCTAAACTTTCCTGTTCTTTTTTTTTTTAATGGTTATTTATTTAATTTATTTATTTTTAAGAGAGAGAGGGTGTGAGTGAGCGGGGGCAGGGGCAGAGAGAGAGGGAGAGGGAGTTCTAAATGTTGACGTTCTTGTAACTGGCTGAAAATCTCTACATATTCGATTTCTGGGTTACTGTACTTATCTTTTATCCGGTTCCCTCAGCTTCGTGCTGTTCTGATCGCAACTCCCATTACCCCTAGAACTCTAGCTGCATAATGATCCTCTCCTCTGTATCTTGAACAAGAATTGGAAACAATTTTCTTTCGATGTTGGAATTTTAAAATAAATTTAAAGGAACTAAGGAAATAGAAAAGAAAACGTGAAGGCACAGAGTTTAAGAATATAAATTTCCAATCCTAACTTAATTACCCCACCAGGGGTGTTTCTGTCCCCCCAGGGGGGACGTTTGCAATGTCCCAGGACATTTTTAGTTGTCACAACTGTCGTGGTGGTGATACTGCTGCTACTGATACCTGCTGGGTAGAGGCCAGGCAGGCTGTTAAACGTCCTCCTACAAACAGGACAGTCTCCCACAGCACAATCAGCTAGCCCCCAAAATGTCGATAGAACAAGCTAGGCAAACACACAACTAGTTTCATGCTGTTTACTGGCTCTAAACCTTAGCTTATGCTTCCACTAGCCCCATATTTGGCCTTGTCTTCATCTGGCTAACTCCCAACGTCGTTCAAAAACTTACAGATTGCACCTCCTCAAGGAAGCCCTCTTTAACATCTCCAGGTTATACTAAACGGCCCGTATACTGCTCTATCGTTTTCTGCACTGAACAATTAAAATGATCTGTTTATGCATCTGTCACTTTCACGAGACAGGGTGAAGGCAAGGCTTATTTCTTGGTTTTCCTTAACGAATAGTCTTTGTGAGCAGAACTGAATGGAATTAACCATATCCGGGACAGGTGTCAATCAAACATACTCAAACTTTCGGTCTGATCCTAAGCGCTTCATCCTCAAGGGCAGAATCTGCTATTTACTCATCCCCAGGGACATCAAGTTCCATTACATCAGGGCTGTACCAGATCTTCACTCACTAGTTACTCTGCTCTTAGACCATCACACTCCTCTATCTGGCTCCTGAAAGTTCTTCCCGTAAGTCTGATGGCATAATGTACTGATCCTATAAGTCAGTCTTTTCAAACTCTCTAGTTATTTTACTTAGTTTGAGCGTCTGAGATTCCCATCAGAGCACACTGGGTTTATTTTTGTCACATACAAAGTCTCTAAGTCATATGCAATATCAATCACTATGTTGATTTTTTATTCCCTGCACGAAGCTTGCCTTCAGCACACAAGTGTAAGTCAGCACAATGTTTTGGTCTCTGGCTTTGAACTTCTCAGCCAACTCCTTCTTCCTTCTATTTCAAAACTGATGCTTCCTCCTCTGCCACCTTAAAAATTGTTTCCTGAATAACGCCTCTAGGTTCTGGTTTCTTTATGAGCTTAAATATTTGATCCTTCAGAGTTAACAAACAGTCAGGCTTTTCAGTGTTTGCTTGGTAACTAATTTACTCAACTGCCCCAAGCTGGATGAGAATTTTAAAATATTAACCGCTCCTATCCTTTACAACCAAACCAAAGAAAAAAAACTTCAAACATGAAACTGTGGCTGCTACAACCTAGACCAAGAGAGGTACGACTATTTTAGGGAATACTTTTAAAATACAAAACAAGCCCTCCATTATTTTCACAACTGCTAAGCACTGAATTAAAAAATATCATTAGCAAATAGGTGTTATAAGACATTCTAAATTTCTCATATTTCTGAGATATCAGAGGATGCGGCCAGGTGACACAAAGAATCAGAGTTGGATATCTACAAATGCAAACAGATAGTGTTTTCTTCGTTGTTAAGAAAAGCAAAATAGGGGCTTAACAAAACCTGTGACCATAAAACGGACGAATGAAACGTCTTAAGGAAAACTTATTTCAGTTCACTTTTCCATTTTATCTTAGCTAATCATTTTGTACCTTATGAGTAAATAAGCAAATTTAGACATGTATGAATTCAGGTACCAGAGGCTGTCTTCCTGAAAACCACAATCGACAGTGGAAATGGTAATGAGGAAACATCCCTACTCACTCCAACATTTGTAAAACACCAAGTTTTGACAAAACAAAGCATTTGGAAATAGGTATCAAACAGTGAGAACACGTCATATTGTCTTTCTAAACATGGTCTTTCTATAGGATGACACAGCTATTCCTTTTTAAACAATATATATAACAAGACTTCCTTCAGTCAACCATTTTTCTTAACGTTTGATTTATTCTTGAGAGAGCGTGAGCAGGGGGCCACAGAGAGAAGGGGGCAGAGGATCTCAAGTGGGCTCTGAGCTGACAGCAGCTGGGCCCCATGAGGGGCTCGAACTCACAAACCGTGAGATCATAACCCGCGCTGAAGTCTGACGCTCAACTGACTGAGCCACCCAGGTGCCCCTAACAATTCTTTTTTCTAAAGAATTCATTTATTTTGAGCAAGCGAGAGCACTCGTGAGCGTGCAAGTGGGGGAGAGACAGACAGAGAATCCGAAAACGGCTCCCCAGCTTGTGGGCAAGCTCTCCCTCTCTCCCTCAGAGTAAATAAACATTAAAACAAAACAAAACAAAACCCTAATTATCTTATTTTTTTTATGCTCTCTTGTGTGAAGAGCTGGGTCAGGGGCGCCTGGGTGGCTCAGTCGGTTGAGCATCAGACTCCTGGTTTTGGCTCAGGTCATGATCTTGTGGTTCATGGGATCCCTCCAGTCAGGCTCCTTGCTGCCTGCTTGTAATTCTATCTCCCCCTCTTTCTGCCTGTGTGCTTGCCTGTACTCACTCACTCTCTCTCTCTTTTTTTTTTTTTAATTTTTTAACGTTTATTTATTTTTGAGACAGAGAGAGACAAAGTACGAATGGGGGAACGGCAGAGAGAGGGAGACACAGAATCAGAAACAGGCTCCGGGCTCGGAGCTGTGAGCACAGAGCCTGACGCGGGGCTCGAACTCATGGACCGTGAAATTATGACCTGAGCCGAAGTCGGCCGCTTAACCGACTGAGCCACTCAGGCGCCCCACTCACTCTCTCTTTCAAAATAAATAAGTAGATACACAAATATTTTTTAAAAATGAGATAATTATATAATTATGATACCTGCAGGGATATAACACCTTAAAATCAAGACAATCAGAAATATAAACAGAGTATCTAGCTAACATTCATTACAATGAATGAAAAATTTGAATAGGTAGAAAATTTGAACTACTGAAAATATCCTGAATAAAAATCACCTCTTATGAAATTTAATTTGGAGTCCAAGATGAGGGAAATGTGTCCCCACCAAATATAAATGTACATTCTTTTTGACAAAGAATTAACTAATAAGTAATACAATTAAGTAACAATTTAAGTAGAAGTTTACTGGTTGGAAATTAAAAAAGGCCTCAAATGCTGACAATTTGGAAATATTAAGCATTAAAAAAAACCCATATACATTTTATATTTAAAACTATGACTATTTGCAAGTATAACAAAGAAATACAGAGAATAATGGTCATTTTCTCTTTGAGAGTATGGGTTTGTCTCATTTTATTTTTTTAAAGTTTACCTATTTATTTATTTTCAGAGAGAGTGTGAGTGAGTGAGCACGAGTGGGGCAGGCAGAGAGAGCTAGCGAGAGAGAGAATCCCAAGCAGCTTCTGCATTGTCAGCGCAGAGCCCGATGAGGCACTCGAACCTACGAAGCTGTGAGATCATGACCTGAACTGAAACCAAGAGTCAGATGCCCCTGGCCTTGTCTCATTTTAAAAGTGAAATTGATTTTTTTTAAGGTTCAAACTTTCACAGAGGAATTTGAGAAATTCTGCAAGGGAATAGCATAACCAAATATGTGAGACATACGTTTTCAGAATCAGCAAAATTAAAAGGCAACCGACGGAATGGGGGAAGATATTTGCAAATGACATATCAGATAAAGGGTTAGTATCCAAAATCTATAAAGAACTTATCAAACTCAACACCCAAAAGACAAATAATCCAGTGAAGAAATGGACAAAAGTCATGAATAGACACTTCTCCAAAGAAGACATCAGATGGCTAACAGACACATGAAAAAATGTTCAACCATCACTCATCATCAGGGAAATACAAATCAAAACCACAATGAGATACCACCTCACACCTGTCAGAATGGCTAAAATTAACAACTCAAGAAACAGATAGATGTTGCCAAGGATGCAGAGAAAGAGGATCTCTTTTGCACTGCTGGTGGGAATGCAAACTGGTGTGGCCACTCTGGAAAACAGTATGGAGGTTCCTCAAAAAATTAAAAACAGAACTACCCTATGGCCCAGGAATTGCACTACTAGGTATTTATCCAAGGGATATAGGTGTGCTGTTTCAAAGGGACACATGCACCGCAATGTTTATAGCAGCACTATCGACAACAGCCAAAATATGGAAAGAGCCCAAATGTCCATTGATGGATGAATGGATAAAGAAGATGTGGTATATCTACACAATGGAGTATTCCTCAGCAGTCAAAAAGAATGAAATCTTGCTATTTGCAACTACATGAATGGAACTAGAGGGTATCATGCTAAGCTAAGCAAAATTAGAGAAAGTCAAATATATGACTTCACTCATATGAGGAACTTAAGATACAAAACAGATGAACACAAGGGAAGGGAAGCAAAAATAATATAACAACAAGGAGGGGGACAAAACATAAGAGACTCCTAAATACAGAGAACAAACAGGGTTGCTTGGAGGGGTTGTGGGGGGGATGGGCTAAATGGGTAAGGGGCATTAGGGAGGACATTTGTTGGGGTGAGTACTGGGTGTTATACATAGGGGATGAATCACTGGAATCTACTCCTGCAATCATTAAAGCACTATATGCTCACTAATTTGAATGTAAATTTAAAAAAATGAATTAAGAAAAATAAAAATAAAAAATAAAGAGACATATATTTTCAAACAAATTAATAAATCTAGTTGTCTTGATAAATTTTGATGAACCTGTTAATAAAATAATGACATAAATTTACTTCCTAATTTCCTTATCTGAGAGGAATTACTGTTAATGAAATATTATATAAACTCTACCCAGAAAGTGTGTCATTTATTTTATGTATAATTCTCCCTAGGAAAACCTTCCTTCTTGGAATAAATAACTTTACACACATGCAAAGATACACAGATACAAATATTGAATTGAGATGCTATGTCCCAATGTGAAAAATAAAGGTTCTTATTCAATGTTTTCACTACCTTTTCCTGTCCCTTTCACACCATTTCTCTATGGTTTGCTGCTTTGCAACATTCCTCAACATTCTTCTAAGTTCCTTATATTAAGCAAATTTGCCCTCATGTGACCAACTACTTACAAATCCTTAGAATTTGTAAAGGTTACTCTTTGACAAAGATATGTACTATCAAAAATTGCTCATTTTATTTGTATTAAAGCTAGCTCTGATTTCACACTAAGAAGGTGACTGGGCCACCATTTTAGATCCATATAAACTTTATATCTTCCTTAAGGCCTTGGCAACAGCCATCACTCAAATAGCACACAGAATATAAAGGGTATACAATAATTTTTACAATGGCGATTGCAAAGACATCCAGATGGCTAACAGACACATGAAAAGATCCTCAGCGTCACTCACCATCAGGGAAATATAAATCAAAACCACAATGAGATACCCCCTCATACCTGTCAGAATGGCTAAAATTAACAACACAAGAAACAACAGGTGTTGGGAGAGGATGCAGAGAAAGGGGAACGCTTTTACACCGTTTGTGGGAATGCAAACTGTGCAGTCACTCTGGAAAACAGTATGGAGATTCTTCAAGAAACTAAAAATAGAACTACCCTACGATCCAGCAATTGTACTGTTAAAGATTTGCCCAAAGGATACAAAAATGCAGATTTGAAGGGGGTACATGCATCCCAATGTTTATAGCAGCATTATCAACAATACCAAACTATGCAGAGAGCCTTAATGTTCATCGACTGATGGATAAAGAAAATGTGGTATATACATATATGTATATACATACACATAAACACATGCACACACACACACACACACACACACACAACTTGGCCATCAAAAATAATGAAATCTTGCCATTTGCAATGACGTGAATGGAGCTAGAATGTATTATGCTAAGCAAAACAAGTCAATCAGAAAAAGACAAATACCATATGATTTCACTCATGTGGAATTTAAGAGACAAAACAGATGAACATATGGGAAGGGAGGGAAAAAGAACAGAGGGAAACAAACCACAAGAGACTCTTAACCATAAGGGAATGAACTGAGGGTTGATGGAGGGAGATGGGTGGGAGATGGGCTAGATGGGTGATGGGTACTAAGAAGGGTACTTGTGATGAGCTCTGGGTGTTGCATGCAAGTGATAAATCATTGAATTCTAGTCCTGAAATCAATATTGTTGCACTGTATGTTAACTAAAATTAAAAAAAAGAAAAAATAAAAATACTTTCTCTATATAAAGTAAAATAAAAATAAAATAAAATACTGATTGAAAACAGGCTTTGGTGCAAGTGCCAAAGTAAAATAACAGGTGAAAAAAACTAGCTAAAATAGTTAACATGTATTTTAGGGTTAATATATTTTAAGTTTACATTATTTGTTCAGTTGCAAAGAAATCAATGACTTTTAGATTTAAAAAGATAGTTGAAATCATCTAGTTCAGGCACTCCTCTTATAAATCAGGTCAATGAAGCCTGGAGACATAAAATTAGCTGTGTAAAGTACATAGCACAGCAAGGATTAAAAACCTCTCTAAATCCTAACTTAACAATAATTACATAGTTTTCCCCAATGAAATCTGAGTTTCTTGAAAGCTCTGAAACGAAGGAATGCTCCAGTAAAAATACCAAATTGTAGATTATTACAGTTAAAAAGGATCAGAAAGAAAATCCAAGCCACCTTATTTTATTCGTTTTACGTTGACTTATTCTGAGCACGTGCGTGCGTGAGCAGGGGAAAGGCAGAGAGAGAGGTGGGGAGAGAGAGAGAATCCGAAGCAGGCTCCATGCTGTCAGTGCAGAGCCTGACGTGGGGCTTGATCTCATGAACCTCGAAATCATGACCTGAGCTGAAATCGAGTCAGATACTTAACTAACTGAGCCACCCAGGCGCCCCCAAGCTCCCTTATTTTAATAGGTGAAAAAGAAAAGGCATTTAGATGTCACGTGATTTGTCTTATACGCTGGTAGTTCCAGATAGAGCAGGGAGCAGAACTGGTCCACTTCTTTCTCCTATGTCATACCATGCCTTGAATATTCTCATACCCTCTTATAACCAAAATTAATATTCTCACATGACTTGGAGGAATCAAAGTATTTCTAGCTTTCCTCAGGGCTTGCTTCTCCTTTGATCTCTCTGTTGAATCAAACTAGGTAAGGCGTAAATAGTCTTGCTTTCGTTAAAATCAGGTGTGTGGACAAAAGTTGTGTTAAAGTGTCAAACGAACGACTATAGCAAGGATTGTTTTCCTTTCATGATTTCTCCTGAGAATATAAAATCTCTGTGGGTAGGGTTTTTTATTTTATTCACTAACATACCCCAAGTGCCAGAGCAGTCCCTAATGTACAGCAGGCCCTCAATAAATACTGAAACATTCAACTTACTTGGTAGCTACTGGTTTAAAGATATCCTACTCTTCGTCAATATCTTACAGTTGTATTTGAAATCCCAACTTGCCATTTTGGTTCTCATTCTTTAATTTTAAGGGTAACAGAGATTATTACTGTAAAAAATAATATATACATCCACATATTTAATGTGTATATAAACATAATATATATTAGATATATATTTAAGAATATAACTATATATTATATATAATACAAATACACACAATATCATCTAGATATCTAAATATCTATCCTAGACTGGCATTAATATTCTTCAGATAACTGTAGCAAGAAAATAAATTGTTCTAACAGAAATGCTAACCAAATTGTTGATTCATTACTTTGTGGGCATCTACACTATTTATTTGATTCATGTTTGGCTTTATTTACATGTAATAATGCATACTCTGAGCTAAGTTGTATTAAACTATCAAGTATAACACCACTTCTCTTAGGGGCACCTGGGTGGCTCAGTTGGTTAAGCATCTGACTCTTGATTTCGGCTCAGGTCATGATCTTAAGGTTGATGAGATCGAGCCCCATGCCAGGCCCTAGGGTGACAGTGAGGAGCCTGCTTGGGATTCTCTCTCTTCCTATCTCTCTCTCTGCCCCTCCCCCACTCGTGTGCTCTGTCAAAGTAAAGAAATGCACTTACACAAATTAAAATAACATTTCCTTTAATACCTAATTTTTAATTTTTATGATAAAGATAGTCCCTTATGAATACTGCTAACATAGGTTCGTTGTTTAGTATGTTTTTATTTTAAAACATATTTAGGTCTCTAAGATAAAAAGGAAAAAGGAAGTCTCTTACCTGGGAAAAATACAAATATTATTGTTACTAAGATGTTAAAGTCACTTTCCCTGTGAGACTTCACCCGGAGAATATCATGGAATGCAGAGCAAGATATTTGCAGCTGCAGCACACTAGGCATTGCAACAGATTTTACACAACTATTTTTTCAAAAGTTCTTCCACTTAAGCCAAAATGTAACTCAAGAAAAGCAAAGAAAGCTATGGGGAGATACACAAAATGATAACGGTTCAAATACCTGTTTTATGGGCTGACTTTGTTGGAGCATAGTTTTTATTTTTATTATTTATTATTATTTTATTTTTCCCAAGTTTTACTGAGATATAATTGGCACATAGCGTTGTATTAGTTTAAGATGTACAATATAACGTTTATACTGCAAATTACTACACAATAAGCTTAGCTGACACCCATTGCCTCGCTTAGCTACGATTTTTTTCTTGTCGGAAGAATTTTTAAGATCTATTCTCTTAGCAGCTTTCAAATATATAACACAGTATTGTTAACTATAGTCACCTGTTGTAGATTATCTCCCCAAAACGTATTTATTTTATAACTGGGAGTTTGTACCTTTAGACCACCTTTTAGGATAATTTTTGGGTTCTTTAGGGCTGTGGTCTCCTAACTACTTTCAAACATATCTCCCTATCATTATTTAAAAAAAAATTTTTTTTTTTCAACGTTTATTTATTTTTGGGACAGAGAGAGACAGAGCATGAACGGGGGAGGTGCAGAGAGAGAGGGAGACACAGAATCGGAAACAGGCTCCAGGTTCCGAGCCATCAGCCCAGAGCCCGACGCGGGGCTCGATCTCCCGGACCGCGAGATCGTGACCTGGCTGAAGTCGGACGCTTAACCGACTGCACCACCCAGGCGCCCCTGTCCCTATCATTAAAAAACAAAAATTTTTGAGCACACATCCCCTACATATAGATTGTATGTATTTATGAGACATATGTAACTTACATACATGCATATATGTACGTATGTTGACTCCACAGAGCTCAGTTGTCTTCTATGCATAACTATATACATCTATACTGACATATTTTTATATAAGACGTGTGGAGAATAGAAATTTTAAAAGGATGAAATAATAGAAAGCTTTAATAGAAGTTGTATTGTTTTCTTCTACATTCCAATGTTTCATTTTGTATGTAGCTTGGGACAATTCATCTTATTTTGGAAGTCATAAATACAAATGACACTCCTTCACTAATAATGGTTTTTTTCCCCCTCGGCTAAGCTTTTAAGTAAACATGGGGCAGCATGATTTCAAGGTTATTTCTCTGACAAATACCTGGAGTAGGGCTATGCAGCTGGCTGGTGTAGAGTCACATACTTTCACAGTCAGGAGGTGGTGGCGAAGAGGGACATACCTTATGAGAACTGACCTTGCTAAAACACACATTTGGTTAGAACTCTATTCTTACTCTATGGAGGTAGATCACATTGTGCCAGAAAGAACACATAAGTGAATGATGAAGGCCGCAGGTCTAACTATACTATATATCATTGCAATATAATGATATCTAATACATACGACAATATTGTCACTCTAATATAAATCTATATAAAGACATGTTCTTGTTACTATCTGGACTCTCTGCCAGTGATAAAATTAAATTTCAAAATGTTAGAATCCACAACGTATGCTATCCAACTGTTAATATCCTAGCCTTGCATATCATTGTAAAAACCTCCAGTGTGTGACTTTAGTCTAACATTTAAATGAGGATTCAATAACACGCTATTATGCAAAACAGCACACACAAAAAAACGTGAATATTCACTCTGATAATTCTTGGAGCAGTAATCAAAGTTGCCTCAGATTTTACTCAGTACTAACGAATCAAGAGTTCTATTTTTCATGCTTCTCCATTTCTACATTTGTGTGCCTACAACTTTTTAATCACCAATGATTTTGCAGTGATAGGTATTCTTTTTTTTTTAATATAATGTTTATTTTTTGGGGGGGGGCAGGGGCAGACAGAATCCGAAGCAGGCTCCAGGCTCTGAGCTGCCAACACAGAGCCCAACACAGAGCTGGATGGAACTCATGGACCTGGAGATCATGACCTGAGCCGAAGTTGGACGCTTAACGGACTGAGCCACCCAAGCGCCCAACAGAGGTACATATTCTTATTGCATGTATTGGTTAAAAGCTTAGATGGGAGAGAACTAACACTTGTTGAGAGTCTAAATGTAAACACTTTGCTAAACGTTTTATAGCCATTTTATCATTTAATTTTCACAACAATCCTTAAATGAGAATTATCATCTCCATTTTATAGATCAGAAAAGTAAGGCTTCGGGGCTTTAAGGTCAAGGTCACACGGCCAAGCTTTAAACCTACCTGTGTCTGGCTTCAGAGCCTATTCTCCTTCCCTCACACTGAAAAAGAGGTGACAGTAACTGAACTAATCCAAGAATATCAACATGAGATGCACAGTCTACAAATGAAAAGGTAATGTCTCCTGATTCTGAAAGATGACTAAAGTATTTTAAGCGGTAATTATAAGTGTGCTAAAGCCAAGGCCCTGGAAAAGATCACTATAAAACTACCTTCCACTGTATTAGATTGCTCCTCCTCTACCCTGCCCTTATCCTACAGCCCAAATACAAAGCTTAAGAGAGTCCGAGTTGACGCCATAGAATTCAGTTGACTTTAAAGCCTGGATTACTACAGAAGCATTGCTCAACCCTCCCACCCGAAAACCTTTGTCACAAAACACAGCACAATTCCAAAAAAATTGAGTATTAAAAAAACTAAAAGGCAAATAAGCTAAATAAACTTCTCAAAGAATTCTCCTTAAGCTCTCCTTAAAGATCAATGTTATAACGGGTATCATTACTGCAGTAAATCATATACTAACGCATAATATTTACTTCATACTTCAGTATACTAAAGTACACTAACATTATTATACTATTCATTCCATTATCCAACTGGAAATCAGAGCCAGTAATCATCTCAGACTCCAGAGACAGGCTTCCTAGTTCAAATACGAGGGGAAAAGACAACTTTCCTAATGATACCAACTGCAGAGAGATATTTAACTATGAGGGAAAAAAGGATCACTTTTGGGTTGCACTCAATTTATGACACATTTTCTCATTTGCTAAATCTTAGGCTTGAAAGAGACCTCAGCATCTCCAGTTTTAGTTCCCAGACAAGTATTATTACTGCCCACTTTATAGAAGAGGTAACAAAATTCCAGATCTTCAAGAGTTGGAAGGATCAGCATCTTTCAGTTTCTTAAAGAATTCTTTGTTTTCAACCACAGGAACACTTTTTTTCCAACAGGACAAGTGAGAGCCAACATGTGCGAGGCATTTATGAAGAATGAAACACATATGTTATCGTTAACTCTTACACTGAGCAGATTTTACAGAAATTAAAATATCTAGGATTTCGCCCAAGGTCACACCTACAGGAAGAGGCACAGCAGACTTAAATCCGGGAATGTGCACACGAAAAAGTCTAGGGAGAGCTTGCTCAGTAATTTCACGTGTAAGGACAGACTTAAACAAACTGAACCTGTGCGACGTGGTAGGACACCGACTCTGAAACCCGGGTAACGCATCTGCAGGCCTCTGCCGGCGGGAGCTGAAGGAAGTGTGACCTTTACTCCAAACCCTTCAGTGCGACAAACCGGCTCTGCTCCGCGTGGGTCAATCTACCGCTACTCTTGGAGGGAAAGAGGAGTGAATGAGAATTTCGTGGGGGCCCACACCGATTCGTGGCTGCGGAAATGGAGAAGGATAAAATCCAGAGGCCCGGTCCGGGTTTGGGACGCGCCTAAGGGATGGGGTGCAAGAAAGGTCGCGAAGGGCGCTGACTCGAAAATCACAGACTTAGTAAAGACGTGGATGGAGAGAAAGCAAAAAGCATGGAGGATGGAAAAGTGAGACCGATTCTCTCGAAGGGAAGAGATTGGGGGCTGTGGGTGATGCCTCCAGCGGCAGGGTGTCCGTGGCCTCTAAAGGTCTATTTTCGAGGAAGAAGGAGGGAAGGTCTCGGAGAGAGCTATTCTGGATCTATTACCTGCTGGGTGGTTGTAAATCGGCCTCAATTTCTCCGGCAGCATGAGCTCCACTTTATCGAGGACCCGGTGGTAGGTGGCCCGAAGGCCCCGGACGCCAGCGGCTGACATCTCTGCGGACGAGTGGTCGTGGGCGGCCGAGTGGGGCAGTGGCCGCGTGCTCCTCCCTGGATGACAACGAAGGGCACTCGTCACTTTCTCCTGCCACAGCTCCTCGCGTCCTCCTCTCCCCTAGCGTGCCCTTCCCGCAGCTCCGCCTGCCCCGCTGCGAACCGCCGGGTGGCCGGGGCCCAGAAAAGACCAAGGGGGCGGAGGCTTTGCGACGGCCCGCCCCGGGTCCGCCTCCTTCCCCCCGGGCGCGGGAAGGAGGAGGAGTCATGGCAACAGGTGCCTGAAGGACTGCCTCACCAAACCAACCCAGCGCCCTGGCGGCAGCGCGCTTGCGCAAGCCGAGCTGCCGACTGTGATTGGCCTGCCCCACGGTGCGGGCGGGGCCCAGCGCGAACCTCTAATTTCTCCTTCCTGCCCTCGAGGCCATGTTGGAGAAGGGAAAGTGAAGCTGCACCGGCTCTAGTCCCCTTTCACTCTGATTAAGAAGGCCCGTAGTTAAAATGGGCTTTTGGGGCCTTCAGTGACCCGACTAAAGATGACGCCGCACAATGCTCTTGCTTCGTTTGGAATAAGACTCGTGACTGAGACCCTTCACATCTCATCTTCTTCTCTCTCAATTCCTCACTTTTCCATAAGAGTCAAGGATTTGGCTGCAGGGCCCCGAACCCACTTTTCTAGGGTGAGGGCAGCCGTGGCGCACACGGGCCTCAGTCCCGGGGGTGGTCGTCATCTCGCGAGAAAGGCTTGGAGGGGAGGGTGTTGAGAACGAGGAGAGGGAGGAGTCGCGTCCGCCTCCGCCTCCTCCTGTTGGAGGCGGGCCGAGGGAGGGGACTGTTGCTGATCGCTGGATGTTCTGGGTAGTCTGAGGAGGAGAGTATGAGGCGAGCTCCGGCCCGGGCGCGGCCGGGCTTCGGGGGCGAGGGCGCCGCCGCCATCTAACTCGCTGCGCTCGCGAGGCCCGGCGCGCGGATGGTGCTGGTGCGGCTCGGGTGTTGATCCGCGTGTCCCCTCCCCCTCCTCCCCTCCCCCACGCGGTGGTCTCCCCTCCTACCCCGGCCCGGCAGAGCCATGTCTCGGGGTGGCTCCTGCCCACACCTGTTGTGGGACGTGAGGAAAAGGTCCCTCGGGCTGGAGGACCCGTCCCGGCTGCGGAGCCGCTACCTGGGTGAGCGGGGGCCCGGGGGCGGAGGCGCTGAGGTCGCCGCCCAGAGGTGGGGGAGGGGGCCGCGCCGCCGGGGCTGTTGGAGGTGGGACAGCGCCTCGGCAGGGGCGCCCCGGAGACTCTGGGGTGCTGGGTGGACGTTGGCCGACGGACCCCTTGCCGGTGTCCTCCCACGGCCAAGTCCCCCTTTGCATGCTGCCAGCCGCCGCCCTTGTTGGGTTTTCCTCGGGGGGCTTAATGGGGGGGGGGGGCAGACGGCACTGGTCCGGAAAGGTGTTGGGGGTCGCTTGTGGAGTGGGATTGGGGAGAAGACTTGCCGAACCTCCCGGAGCTGCTTCGTTTCGAGCCAAAGTTGGCGCTTGTGCTCTTCCCCAGCGCTCTCCCCGCTCCGCCGAAGGACTAAGTTTTTGTTGACAGCCCCCTCCCTTCCAGTCCTCGGAGGGCTTGGGTGTCGGCGGTGACCACCTTCGGGGACTTCACGCTCCAGACGGACTCCGCGTAAACTGTCGTGCGGCTCGGAGCCAAAACCTAAAAGTGATAGCTGAGCTCTCCCCACCCCCGCGCGCTTTCCCTGTTCCACTGTGTGCTGTTCAGTTCGTTTTGACCGCTTTAAGGAGGTGTAGGGTTTCACGTTCCTATTCCCACCCCTGTAAAACACACTTGGCATTTACTGTTTCTTAGTTAAGCTTTCTAAAAACAACCTTCAATACTTGAGGGAACAGCATGCCGCTTTTTTTCGTTTTGGATACAGTGGTTTTGTGAGGATTCTGGGTCAAGCCGAGCTAGCTGAAAAAGTCCAGTAAGGTGGACGTATTTCTAGGAAGGGGCTTTTTTCTTCTGCAGTCTTGCAGCACGTGTTAGTCTTTTTTTTTATTTGAAGATAAGACATCATCTAAAACTTTTTTTCTTTCCGGTTTTGTCACTTTTTGCCAGGCAAGTATTCGGTGATGGCATTTGGTGTTGCCTTCAAATCATCTTTTGGAAAATGAAATCTTACACCTAACGGTTCTGGTTTGTAAATTATTTGAGAGCACTGAGCAAGCTTTTTTTTTTTTTTTCCTATTCTTGTTATTTAGTGTTTCAAGTGACATCTGAGTACATTCTTGTACAGACTTAATAAAAATGAAGCAGAAATTCCTGTGATTCCCTCCCATTCCAGGTTCACACACACACACACACACACTCACACACACTCACACTCTTAGAGGTGACAGTTATCTGTTTCTTGAATATTCCTGCAGACTTTTTTCTTTGCATTTTTACAAGCGCATATGTACATATGGAAATGCTATAGTTTTGTGTGTGGGGTGTGTGTGTGTGTGTGTGTGTGTGTGTGTGTGTTTGAATCCTGCATATATGGTGTCATCTTGTAAACATTGTTTTGCAATTTGCTTTTTCTACACTCCCTCTTGGAGATCTTTCCAGGCAGTAAAAATAGACCTATTCAGTCTTTTAAACTATTGCATAGTATTTAACTGTATGATGGTACTGTAATCCACTCAGACCTTTCCTCTGGAAATGAACCTTGGCTGTTACAAAAGCGCTGCAGTGAATATCCTTGTACTTGCTTGTTGTGCATTTGTTGTAGGATAGGTTACTAGAGTGGTGATTGTCTTAAAATTAAGCATAGTAGAGAGTGTGTTTTTTAATCAACCTAAAAAGATGTGCAGTATTTTAATATTTATTTGTTGAAAAAGAACTTAATTTTAGCTTGATAAAACAAACTTTAACACTGCGTTCTGCGTGAATAAATTTGTTTGGTCCTGTATTAGTTGGACTGTTTAAGTACTGATCTATATAGGTTTATGTATTAATGTTTTCTTTTGGTTCAGTTAGTTCAGCTGTATCTATGACAGTTAAAATATGAATCTATACATTTCCTTTTTCAGTTAAAATATGAATCTATACATTTCCTTTTCCCCCTCCTCCTGTAACTCCCTAATGGGAACAGAGTTTGCATTGGGTAGAGGGGAATTGAAAAGCAAGAGTCCACGGACTTAAGTAGAAATTCCAAATCATAGATTTTCAGAAATCAGTATATATATATATAGGCAGTTCCTTATCTGAAATAATATTTTAAATGTGATAATAACATATGCTTTATAAATAGCATATTCTTGAACAGCATCCGTTAAATGTAGTTTTCTAAGTATTTGAAAATGACTTGTAAAGTAATTTCTTGGCCTCAGTAGACCTTCTTTACACCGTTTATGTAATTCTTCTACATCCCAGTGCTAAATCTTGGCATAGCATTCAGGAAATAGTAAAATCCTCATTAGTAGTGACTGAATTAATGAGTTTCTTAAAAATAATATTTTGAAGTACTCTTACAAAGTCTTTATAAAGCCTAAGTTAAAGAATGTAGAAGGTGGGGATTAATGGTTAAGGTTAAGGTTAAGTGTCCTGGGTTAAGGTTAGGTGTCCAACTCTTGGTTTCGGCATAGGTTATTACCTTACGGTTTGTGAGCTGTGTGCTGACAGCTCGGAGCCTGCTTGGGTTCTCTCTCTCCTCTCTGCCCTCCCTCTCTCGTTTCTCTCTCTCTCTCTCTCTCTCTCAACTTTTTTCTTTTTGAGACTTCAAACATTTTGATTGTTTATAGTATTGTAGGTTATTTTTCCAATTTATTTCCATTAATTGTATTTTTCATAATGAATTACTGCTAAATAAATAATTCACAGATAGAATTGACAGATTTTTCTTGTAATGTTTACATTTCAAATTATTTCACCATAGTCTGTGTTTTTCCAGGCTTTGTAGGTGATTTTAAATTTGATTAATTACTTATTTTCCTCCTACCAAAGAAAACTGCAGTTCATAAAACATCTTTTTATATTGTGGGAATGAAGATAAATAATTTGTTATATGTTATTTAGGTGAAAAATACATATGTTCACTTAACCCCGAAATTCACAAGATTTCATCGGGATTCAGAGGGTAGGCCAGCTATTGTCATCTTTATGGGCCTGATCTAAATGTCAGTGTAGGATTTATTTTTTTTAAAGAGTGATTTACAGGGGCGCCTGGGTGGCGCAGTCGGTTAAGCGTCCGACTTCAGCCAGGTCACGATCTCGCAGTCCCTGAGTTCGAGCCCCGCGTCAGGCTCTGGGCTGATGGCTCAGAGCCTGGAGCCTGTTTCCGATTCTGTGTCTCCCTCTCTCTCTGCCCCTCCCCCGTTCATGCTCTGTCTCTCTCTGTCCCAAAAATAAATAAACGTTGAAAAAAAAAAAAAAAAAGAGTGATTTACAAAGTCCAGAGTCAGAAACACCTGTAGATTTAAATGTTTGTTTCTCAAGATACAGTAGTGCTTTTGGGATTCAGTGATTATTGTGATAACTTATTGGTTACAAGTTTTATATATATACACACACAGTGTTATAAAGTAAACATTGCTTATAAAAGAAGCTATCATTTTTGTACATTTCCTCTTTCTATTCATATTTCTCTCATTTTAAATGGACTTGTCCACATTTGAATTTTTACTTTCTAACCTTTCTACTTTAATTGACAAAAGAGTAAAAGAACTTTTCAAGGGAGTTGTGTGCCATAATGTATAGTATGTTTCATATAAAATGCTTAAGCTATGATTAGGCAGTGTCTTGGTCAGTTTAGGCTGCTCTGACAAAATAGCATAAACTAAGTAGCTTTATAAACAACAGAAATTTATGTCTCACAGTGTTGGAGGCTGGAAGGCTGAGAGTAGGATGCCTACATCATGATCTCAGTCTGCTAAGGAGGGCCTGCTTCCTGATTCATATAGCATTCTTTTCATTGTAACCACACTGGGCAGAAGCAGGGTCTCTTTTAGAAGGGGACTAATCCTAATCTGATCACCTCTCCAAGATCCCACCTCCTAATGCTAATCACTTTAGGGGTTAGGATTTCAACATGCGAATTTTGAAGAGACCCAACCGTTCAGACTATAGCAGGCAGCGAATGACAACTTTGTTTATTTTTAAAGGTTTATTTTTGAGAGAGAAAAAGAGAGCACAAGCAGGGGAGGGGCAGAGAGAGAGGGGGACAGAGGATTGGAAGCAGGCTCCATGCTGACAGCAGCAGGCCTGATGTGGGGCTCGAACTCAGGAACTTCAAGATCATGACCTGAGCCAAAGTCAGACACTCAGCCAACTGAGCCACCCCGGTACCTTCCTATGACAACTTTATAGTGGAGTTGGAAATTTCTATTTGTGAGGGGATTAGGAAATCTGTGTTTTTGGAGTATCATTGGAGTCATATATATTGAAATGGATAATTTTTGCATTTAGAGTCTTCTTTAGCATATTCTGAATACATCTGCGTTACCCAGTTCTTCATAATGTGTTGCCAAGTTACAATATGTTATATGAGTCAATAAATTCTGACTTTTGATTCCTTGTTAGCTAATGGGGAAAAGTTAGTGGAATCTTCGTATTTTGTCTCTTTAGTTTTGAAACCTCAATGCAAATTGAAAGATGTCTGATTTTAGTGGTGAAAAATGACTGTCAAATATGACAAATGCATGTAATAGAATATGCTGATGATTCCTGAAGATAAGACCACCAAAGACACATCAATCATAGCAGCTGCAGACAGATTTGAATGGCTCTACTGTGGATTTCATTCTTCCTGGGTATAGGATGAGAATGCTTAGAAGGGATAGGAGCTGCTGGTAGCACAGAGTTTGTATTGTAGGCATGTTCTAGGTCAGTGTTTCTAAAATGTTTGACCATGATCCACAGTAAAAATACATTTACATGGCAACTTGTGGTATACACATGCAACTAAAATAAAAGATTCTCCAAGTGGTGGTTAGCCTTACTATTTTCTGTTCTGTATCATGCTAGAAATTGTGGTGTTGATGTGGTAGAATATTTACTGATACATCTTGGCTTGAGGTTTGCAAAACTTCACTAAATGGTTTATAGTTTTAATAATTGTAATTGAGTGTCATTGATGTCAAGGTTAGGGTGGGTGGGTTTCAAGTACTTGCAGCAGATTAAAAAAAATTTTTTAACACTGCTCATGGCTAATAATACATAAATGATGAAACCTTGTTTACTCCTTGGGAAAAATAACTAGAGTAGGACCCTTTTAAATCCTTATTTCTTGGGTATTAACCTGCAATAGGATTGCTGAGTTGTGTAAGTGTATTTAACTTTACAAGAAATTGCCAGACTGCTTTCCAAAATAGTTGTACCATGCTGCATTCCCACAGCACTTGGCATTGGGAGTCTTCCTAATTTTAGCCTCTCTAGGTATGTAGGTATAATGGTATCGTTATCATTTTAATTTGCATTTGATTTATTCCTAATGATTAATGATGTTGAGTATCTTTTCATGGCTTATTTGCCATCTGTATACTTTGGTTAAATGTTCAGATTTACCTTCTTACTATTGTAAGAATTCTCTGTATAGTCTTGATACAAGTTCTTAATCAGATACGTATTTTGCAAATATTTTTCTCCCAGTTTGTCTTCTCTTTTCTTTTTCCTAACAGGGTCTTTTATACTTCATGCTTTCTGTGTCCTATTTAAGAATCTTTACCTAATCCAACATCACAAAGATTTGTACATTTTTTTTCCTAGAAGTTTTCTCTTTTTAATTTTTATATTTAGGTCTGTGAACAATTTTGAGTTAATTTTTATCTGCGCTGTGAGGTAAGGGTCCACTTTCATTTCTTTGTATGAATGTGCAGTTGTTCCGGCATCATCTGTGAAAAGACAGTCTTTCCCATTTGTTGAGAATTAGTTGGCCATATATGTAAATTCATTTCTCTGTGATGTTCCATCGATCTAGCTGTCTTTATAGCAGTATATCGTGTCTTTATAGTGAATATTGAAATCGGCCAGGGCAATATTTTGAACTTAGTTCTTTTCATACAAAATTATTTTGGCTATTTTGGGTTCTCTTCATGCTCATATAATTTTTTTTTTTTTTTAAGTAAACTCTACCCCCCATTGTGGAGCTTGAACTCATGACCCTGAGATCAAGAGTCACATGCTCTACAGGTTAAGCTTCAGGTGCTTAATCAGGTGCTCCTCATTCCCATATAAATTTTAGAATCAGTTTGTCAGTTTCTGCAAAAACTATTGGGGTTTTGCCTGCTATCATATTGAATCTATATGTTATTTCAGAGAGAACTGTAGTCTTTACAATATTGAATGTTCAATCCATGATAGTCCTTTTTGTCTCCAGTTATTTAGGTTTTCTTTCATTTCTTTAATGTTTTCTATTTTTCAGTGCACAATTTTACACATCTTTTTGTTATAATTATCCCTGCAACATAATGTTTTAAATACTATTTTAAATGGTATTAATTTTTAATTTCAGTATCCAGTCGTTCATCATGGACATATTGAAATGCAGTTGATTTTTTTTTTTATTGGCCTTGCATCCTGCCGACTTTACTAGACCTACTCATTCCTCCCCCTCTTCTTCTTCTTCTTTTTTTTTTTTATTAAACTCCACCCTTAACTTGGGGCTTGAATTTACAACCCCAACCCAAATCAGGATTCACGTGCTCTAGCAACTGAGCCAGCCAAGTGCCCCAATTACTTCCTATAATTTTTTTTTCCAAATTTGTAGGATTTTTACATAGAGGATTATGTCCCTGCATATTAAAACAGTTTTATTTCTTCCTTTTTCACCTGTATTCCTTTTTTCTTCTTTTTTTCCTTTTTCTTACTTAATTGCACTGGCCAGGATTGCAATAGAATCTGAATGGAAGTACTGAGAGTAGACATCGTTGCCTCATTCCTCATCTTGGAAAACATTTCAGATTTTCACTATTAAGTATCTTACTGACCGTATGTTTGTTTGTAGACACTCTTTGAAGAAATGTCCTTCTCTTCTTAGGTTGCTGAGAATGTTTGTCATGACTGGCTGTTGAATTTTGTCAAGGTGTTTTTCCTATATCTCTTAAGTTGATTATATGATTTCTCTTTCATTGATTCTGTTAATTTGGTATATTAGCATATTAAATGATTTTTTTAATGTTGAACTAATATTCAATTCCTGGGCTAATCCTACTTGGTTATGATAAATTATCCTTTACATGTTGCTGGCTTGAGTTTTGGTAGGAATTTTGTGTCTATGCTCATAAAATTTAGCTTATAGTTTTCTTATAAGTTACAAGCTCATAATTATAGCTTATAGTTATATTTTTGCTTGTTTTAGTATCAGGATAATGTTGGCCTCATAAATGAGTTGAATGTATTCTCTTTTTCTAAAGAGGTTATATAGAATTGAAATTACCTTTTTCTTGAACGTTTGATAGATTTCATTGTTGAAGACCTCAGAGCTTGGAGTTCTCTCTGTGGGAAAGTTTTTTTTTTTTTTTTTTTAAATTTTTTTTTTTTTTTTTTTAACTTGGTACTTTCCTTAACTTTTTATTTTGAGGCAGTTGTAGGTTCATATACAATTGTTAGAAATAATTTGGGGAGATCTCATATACCCTTCAACCAATACTGCCAATGAATGGTAACATCTTATACAACTATATGATAATATCACAACTAGGAAATTGACATAGATAGATAAAGCCATGATCCTTATTCAGATTTCCCCAATTATATGTGTACTTATTTGTGTGTGTGTATGTATTCTGGTGCATTTTGAACATTAATTTTAATTAATTTTAATAGATTAACATGGTCACCACCACAATTAAGATAGGGAATAATTCCATGACAACATTCCTTTGTGATATCCTTTTGTAGTCACTGCTATATCCCTTTCTCCCTACTGCTAACCTCTGGCAACTAGTAATCTGCTTTTCATCTCTATAATTTTGTCAATTCAAAAATTGTTATTTATATTGTATAAATAACATGTATGTTAACGTAAAAAACAGCATGTAATCTTTCGAGACTGGCTTTTTTCACTCAGTGTATTTCCCTTAACATTCATCTAAATTGTTGTATTAATAGTTTATTTGTTTTTACTGTTTATTAGTATTTCGTGATATGGTTATATGGTTATTTAACCATTTACCTGTTGAAGATATTTGGATTGTTTCCATTTTTGACTGTTAAGTATAAAACTGTTATGAACATGCAGTTTCATATAAACGTAAGTTTTCATCTTTTGGGGATAAATGTCTAAGAATTGCAATTACTGAATTGTATGGTAAGCACATTGTTTAATTTTGTAAGCAACTGCTATATTCTTTCAGGTATTACTATACTATTTTACATTCCCATCAGCTCTGCATCATCACCAGCAGGAGTGTTATCACTATTATTATTTCTAATTATATAGTGATAACTCACGGTTTTAATTTACATTTCTCTAATGGCTAATTTTGAGCATCTTTTTACGTACTTATTTGCCATCTTTATATTTTCAGTGAAATGTCCCTTTATGTTTTTTTGCTCGTTTTTTGTTTGGTTTATTAATAGTTTTTTACTGTTGAGTTTTGGGATTTATTTATATAATTTAGGTACTAGTCTTTTGTCAGGTGTGCAGTTTGCATATATTTTCTCCCAGTCTATAGCTTGTTTTTTCATTCTTTTTGTAGGGTCTTCTGCAGAATAAAGGTTTTTAACTTCAGTGAGGTCCAATTTATCAATTTTTCCTTTTATGGATTATGTTTTTGGTGTCCTGTCTGAGAACTCTTAACCTATCCCTAGGTCCGAAAGATTGTCTCCTAGGTTTTTTCCCTAAAATTGTATTTGTCTGGGGTCCATTTTGTGTTAAGTTTTGTATGATGTGTGTGGTTTAGCGTGAAGTTCATTTTTGTGTCTATGTATGTCATCTTGATCTAGCACCATTTGTTGAAAAGGCTGTATTTCCCCATTCAGTTACTTTTGCGCCTTTATCTTAGACATCAGTCGGGCATTTTATGTGGACCTGGTTCTGTGTTCTTTGTTCTCTGTCACTGATCTGTGTGTGTGTTCTTCTGTAAATAATACCACACTGTCTTGCTTATTGTAGCTATGTAGTAAGTTTTAACATCAAATTGAGTGATCTTTTCCCCCCTTAGTTTGTCTTTTTCAAAATTGTTTTGGCTATTCTATATCTTGTGCCTTTCCATATGAATCGTAGGACAAGCTTGTCCATACCCCCAAATTACTGAGATTTTGATAGGAATTGCATTAGATTTATATATCAATTAGGAAGAACTGACGTCTTTCACTGTGTTGATTCTTCTGATCCATAAACATGGTATACTCTATTTGTTTAAGTTGTTGGTGTCTTTCATTAGCGTTTTGTAATGATCAGGATACATTATATTTATTTTTTATATTTATGTCTAAATATTTAATTTTCTTTGGAGCAATTACAAATGGTTTTGTGTTTTAAGTTCAACTTTCACACGTTCATTGTTAATATATAAAAATGCAACTTTGTGTATCTGCAGATCTTGTATCCTGTGACCTTGCTGAACTCACTTATAGTTCTAGGATTTTGGGGGGGTATAATCTTGGGAACTTTTTACATGCAAAATCATGTCATCTTCCAATTGGGTCTGTTTTATTTCTTCCTTTCCAATATGTATGTCTTTTTTTTTTTTTTTCTTGCAATATCACATTGGCTAAAACTTCCAGTACAGGCATATCTTGTTTTATTGTGCTTCATTTTACTGCACTTTGCAGATACTGCATTTTTTACAGATTGAAAGTTTGTGGCAACCCTGCATGGAGCACCTGTTTTCCAATAGCATTTGCTCACTTTGTGTCTCTGTGTCACATTTTGTGACACAGAATTTGTAAGAATTTGTAATTCTTACAATATTTCAAACTTTTTTCATTATTATCATTGTTACATTGATCTGTGATCAGTAATCTTTGATGTTAATATTGTCATTGTTTTGGGGCCCCACAAACTGTGCCCATATAAGACAGTGGACTTAATCGATAAGTGTTGTGTGTGTTGTGACTGTTCCACTGACCAGCTGTTCCCTGTGTCTCCCTCTTTTTGGGTCTACCTACTTCCTGAGAACAACAATATTGAAATCAGGCCAATTAATAACTCTACCATGTTCCTTTCAAGTGAAAGAAAGAGTTGCGTATCTACTTTTTTTTTTAATGTTTATTTTTGAGAGAGAGAGAGAGACACACAGAGCGTGAGTGGGGGAGGGGCAGAGAGAGAGAGAGGGAGACACAGAATCCAAAGCAGGCTCCAGGCTCTGAGCTGTCAGCACAGAGCCCGATGTGGGGCTGGAACCCAGGAACTGTGAGATCATGACCTGAGTCGAAGTCGGCACTTAACCAACTGAGCCACCCAGGAGCGCCTGCATATCTCACTTTAAATTAAAAGCTAGAGGGGCGCCTGGGTGGCTCAGTCGGTTAAGCGTCCGACTTCCACTCAGGTCACGATCTCGCGGTCCGTGAGTTCGAGCCCCGCGTCGGGCCCTGGGCTGACAGCTCGGAGCCTGGAGCCTGTTTCGGATTCTGTGTCTCCCTCTCTGACCCTCCCCTGTTCATGCTTGGTCTCTCTCTGTCTCAAAAATAAACGTTAAAAAAAAAAATTAAAAAAAAAAAAAAAGAAAACTGAGATAGGCTGAAAAGTGGCCTTTTTGTGCCAAACAGTAGCTAAGTTGTGAATGCAAAAGAAAATTTCTTGGAGGAAATTAAAAGTGATATTCCAGTGAACACGTGATGGATAAGAAAGTGAAACAGCCTTATTGCTGATATGGGGAAAGTTTTAGTGATCAGCATAGAAGATGAAACAGTTGCAACTTTCCCTTAAGCCAAATCCTAATTCAGAGCAAGGCCCTAATAACATTCTTCTCTTCAACTGCGTAAGGGGTGAGGGAGGTAAGAAACCTGAAAAAGAAAAGTTTGAAGCTAGCAGAGTTTTTGTTCATGAGGTTTAAGGGAAAGATGCCATCTCCATAGCATACAAGTGCAAGGTGATGTGGCAAGTGCCGATGTAGAAACTGCAGCATGTTATCCAGAAGTTCTAGCACGATGGTGGCTATAGTAAATAACAGACTCTCAGTGTAGATAAAACAGCCTTCTATTGAATAGTTTTCTATAAGAAGATGCCATCCAGGACTTTCATATTTAAAGAGGAGAAGTCAATACCTGGCTTTAAGGCTTCAAAGGACAGGGTGACTATCTTGTTAGGGGCTAATACAGCTGATGACTTTAAGTTGAAGCCAGTGCTCATTTACCATTTTGAAAATCTTAGGCCCCTAAAGATTGTGTTAAGTCTACTCTATCTGTGCTTTATCTACTTTATCTGTGCTTCAGCCTGAATGATAGCATTCTGTTTACAATATGGTTACTGAATGTTTTAAGCCCACTGTTGAGACCTATTACTCAGAAAAAAAAGATACCTTTCAAAATAGTTCTGCTCATTGACAATGCACCTGGTCATTCAAGAGTTCTGATGAGTGTTTTCATGCCTGCTAACACAACATCCATTTTAAGCCCTTAGATCCAGGAGTCATTTTGACTTCCATGTCTTACTATTTAAGAATTGCATTTTGTAAGGCCATAGCTACCATAGATTGTGATTCCTCTGTTGGATCTGGGCAAAGTAAATTGAGAATCTTCTGGAATGGATTCCCTATTTTAGATGCCATTAATAATTTTTGAAAAAATTAAGAATTTTTGATTTATGGGGAGGGATCAAAATATCAACATGAACAGGAGTTTGGCACAAGTTGATTCTAATCCTTATGGATGACTTGGAGGGGTTAAACACTTCAGTGGAGGAAGTAATTGCAGATGTGGTGGAAATAGCAAGAGAACTAGAATAAGTGGAGCCTGAAGATAGGATGAATTGTTGCAATCACAGGATTTGAGTGGATGAGGAGTTGCTTCTTACGGGTGAGCAAAGAAAGTGTTTCTTGAGATGGAATCTGCCGGTGAAGGTGCTGTGGAGATTGTTGAAATGACAACCAAGTATTTAGAATATTATTACATAAACTTACATAAACGTATTATTACATACACTCCTAGGCCTAGTTGCTGCTCATTCCAAGAAGGTGAGCTAGCAGATACACAACAACACGTATAAGCAGCATGAGCTTTGCTCCAACCTTCTGAGTGCAAAGTCAGTATTGGCTGTAATTGTACTTCATTCATGAGTCTTGTGCAAAAATGGCTGGTGATTCATCCTAAGGCGAAATCTACAGGGAAGGGATTCTGGGAAGGTAGTTCAGTGTGAGTTGACACATTTCAGTGCCACCACACTTCGTATTGATTATCTATCAGATGGGAGGGGGTTTCCTACCTTTCCCTGAAGGATAGGCAGTGTCTGCTTTTATCCTTTTCTCAGGGCAGTTGCCCTTTGCCTGAAATGATGGTGGGGGTCTCCTGCCTCTCTCACAGGTAGTAGACATTTACTGAGGCCATTTTTAGCTTGGCTTCTGCGGTGGCTTGCGGCTTTTGTTTCTCCTGAGAGAATGGCCTGAAACGTGAGTGGGGTTTCATGCCTGTGTCCTGCCAGAGAGGGACTCTTTCTGGTCTCCTGCCCTGTTTCCAGTGTTTCTTGCAAGTTCTTGGTGGAAGCTAACGGAAAAGAGCCGGTGACCGAATGAGGACTTTGCCTGTGTCTAGGATCCCAGAGATTCAGCCATCTTGTTAGCCCACAGTTGGCCTTAAAGCATTTGTTTGCATCTCACAGTGTTCTCCTTCTGCACTTTGATGGCAGCTGCCTCTTTGTCCTGTGCTCTGTCCGAGATGAAACCGTTCTGTGTTCTGTCTCACCTCAAAGGAGTTTTGTCACCCTTTGATTTTCAGTTCTCCTGGTTATCTGGTAAGATGCCATGGGGACCAAAGAAGAAGATTATTTCAAGAAGATGGCGTCAGCTGTGACAGATAATACTGTGAGGTCATGAAAAATGTGCCTTGAAAGGGCCCCCTGGATTTACTGATGACCTATGATTTTAAGAACAAAACCAATGGAGAGGAGGGGGCGAGGGACAGTGCAGGGGAAAGAAGAGCTGACAGTGACTAGGGAAGGCGGCGTGTGGAGATGAGCAGAAGGTCTGGCTTTAAAGACAAAGTAGTTCAAAGGGACAATAGAATGAAGTAAAGTGAAAAATTTTGTTAAAATGCTTTTCCATCTCTGCTGTTCAGCATCACCAGCCTTACTGTTTTTCTTTAATCAGCTGGACTTACCTCAACTCCTAAATGAGGTCATTTTTGAAAAATGATTTTCTCTCTTTTCAGGCAGTATTAACTTGGAACAATCCCACCTGTGTATAGGGAGAGACCTCATTTTAAGTGTAGAGCATATCAGCGGGTCCACAAGTTTTGAGAATGCTAATTAATTTGCTCCTGACAATTAATGTGTACCCATCAAATGTAAAACTTCTACAAATGTAATGTAAACTAAGGCTCTGAGAAGTTAGGTTTTGCCCAGCTTATTCATAGTATGTTCCAAGTAGGTATTTAAACCTGGTCTAACACTTATCTCAAGCATCTCACGGTCTACTAAGGGAGATAGGTATGTGAATAAGTAAGTTGCAAAGCTGTTTAGTAAGTTATATAACCATTCAAAATGAGCAATAGCTCTTATAAAAAGAGCAGTAGCTGTATATTTATTGTCATTGAAAGATGTTCACCCAACAGAAGACATATTATAGAACAGAGCGAGTATCATGATCCTATTTGCTTATTCACTGATTTAGCAAATGTTTATTAAATGCTTATTTTGTCCTCCTCACTGTTCTAGGCACTTAGGGTACCCGGGTGATCAAGAGTGTTTCTCTTTTTATTGAGCTTATGGTCTGTTAATAAAGAGTAGAATGTTAAAGCAGTGATGGAATTATGAGAGGCAGCATGGGTTGCAAGAAAGACATGAGTAGGAAGCCACAGCAGCAGGTAAATTCATCCATAACAAGTGTGTAATTGTTGGGAGACGATTCTCCGTGCGTCTTGCATTTCTGCACATTTGTGAGCAGAGGCACTGGCTGCTTTGTTCTGGACTATGTTTTCAATAATGTATATACAAGGAACAGCTTTGGAAGTTATAATATCTCTCTCTGGAGCAGAGAGCAGATTTATTTATTGCCCAGTTTAATGCAGATAATGTCACTCTTTGGGAAAAAGGTCAGACAAGTTTGCTTGATCTTTTGTAAGATTTGGGTTTCCTCAGTTCAGGGTTCTCCAGCTCTGATTCAAACCCCCAGCATATCCAGTACTTACCTAGGTTGCTCCGCATTGCCCTGTGGGAATTGGGGGACAAGGAGCCTATGTGAACTTGAAGCTTGCATTGATTAAGGAGAAAAATCCTTTGCTTCTGACTTAGGAGTCTTGTGTCTTCTGCCAGCATTCATGAGATGGTGGCAGGTACTTGTTAGCTTGCGAGTAGTTTAGACTTCATAGTTCTTGACTACAGGTATGAGTTTATTTTTATTTTAATTTGAGGGGGCTCAGCTTTTTAACCTTACGATTCTTATTTTAGGGCATCTGTCAGCACCTATTTTTTGATAGTACATTTAATTAGTAAAGGGTAGAGGAGGTTTATGTTAGTTGTTTCTGGAAGCACATTTAATGAGGTATGTGGACAATACAGTCATTTTGATCTCCAAAGTCACATACAGAAATCATTGGGGAGCTATTTAACTGCCAAGTCTCAGTGCATGTTTTTATGTGCAGGTTTCATACGTAAGAGTTCTTGCTCGAAGAACTCACCTTGTCTTCTGTTCTCTCATGTCCTACCACCATTTTCTCTAGGCAGAGATGGCTACAGCTGTGTTTTCAAACCTAGATTTTAAAAATTTTCAAGAAAAATTTTTGGTTCTTCTTCCTTCTCCTCTCTTCTCTCTTCTTCTCCTCCCCCTCGTCCTTGTATTTTAATGAATTTTAATTGTTGTCATGTTGATAATATGATCTTAACTCTTAATTATAACTCAGTAGGATTGCCAAACCTGCGTGGGCTGAAGGGCGGAAAATTTTTTTTTTAATGTTATCTATTTAGTACAGTTAGCGTCTTTTTAAAACTGAAAATCAGATTGAAAAGTTAATTATATAAAGTACAACCAATTCATGAAAATACTGAATTTCTGTAGGTTCTCTTATTCCAATGTTTAGAACCATAGAACATTCCCCCCACATAAAAAAAGAAAAAAAGAAAAATTCTTTAACCCACATGTTCATCCTTTATCTAGCCATCTTACCAGTTATAAGCAAGCACAAAGAAAGAAAATAGTTCATTCTCAAGAAGATCTTCATATTTACATCGAATGGCAAGAAAGTGTACAGAAATCTGTCCCTGGTGACAGTGTACAGAGAGCATAGTCAAATTTAATTTTATTTGAGATCTCATCAGCCTGATCTACTTAGCTAATTATCGTTCTTTGTCATATATTCAGCTTCTTTTCATTACAGCTCCTGAATAAACATGAAGCTTTTTGGTCTTTCTTTGATCAAGATGATTCATTTTTTAAAGGGAAACATTTCTCATTTTCAAAATGATTTCTATTTTTGCAGTATTATAATTCTGCTATTGATGGACATTTAGACTGATTTTATTTTATTTTTTTGCTGGTACATTTCATTGTAAAATGAACTTTAAAATATTTTAACATTTCTGAAATTGAGATGTGTTTAAAAGTAGGTAGTATCTAACAAAACACTGTTTGCCCACCTATTTAAGGTTCAAAACCCTATCCCCCACCTCTAGTCCTATCCTCTTTCTCTATTTTTCCATTTGACACTTTCATCAGGTGACGTGTTGTTTATTGTCTTTCAATAAGCTCATTAGAGTGCAGAGTTCTTTTTCTGTTTTATTTCACCACTGTACTCCTAGCTCCTAGAACACCACCTGGAATGGAATGAGTACTCAATATATTGGTTGAATATATATGTGAATGATTACTGTGGTCCAGCCACTGTGCTAAGCCCTTTCTATCTTTGAACCGTTTTATCCTTGCAATAACAACATCAGGTAGGCAGGAACTACTTAATGAGGGAATGAGGGCTGAGGTGGTATCACTCAGCTTCTAAGTGGGAGTTGAAGTTAGAGCTGCCTTATGCGGGATCCTGGGCTCTTAACTTCTTTGTTATACTTTCTTCATCAAGAATGACTTATAACTTATTTAGTTTGTTTTTTTTAAACAGGAAGAAGAGAATTTATCCAAAGATTGAAACTTGAAGCAACCCTGAATGTGCATGATGGCTGTGTAAGTAATAATTAATTCTCCACTATGAAGGACCTTAATACCAAGTGCTCAATATTTGATGAAATGCCCCATCCTCTTTGAAGAGATTATGAATAACTGTAATAAAAAATGGGAGAATGAAGTTTGACGTTAAAACATAAAGTTTATTTTGATTTTAGAAAAGTATGTGGGAGATTTTTAAGAGTACAGATGAGTTTTCTAATATTATCAAAAGGCTTCCCTCTCACTCAACGGTACTGCTTTTGTGAAGGTCACTAATGATTACTAGTCGTTACTTCTCAGGAAATTTAGACATTAATTGAACACATGTTCTTTTTTGAAATATTTTTTCTCTTGGTTTCTGCTAACACCACACTCTCTTGGTTCTCTCTGTATCTCATTGACTCACTGCGTCTTCTCTGTCCTCTAGCTGACTCCTCCGCTTCTTGACCTTCAGTTGTTGGATGTACTGCGACTTTGTCCTGGCTCCTCCCACCCTCTTTTCTCTTCACTTTTCTGAGACATGCTATCCGGTCCCACGGCTAAAAAACCATGACTTCCAGCTCTCTATTTCTTCCCCAAACTCCAGATTCACGTATCCAGCTCTCTACTGGTTGCATGTCTAATGGGCATGCCAGATTTAACAGGGCCAAAACAGAATCCTTTTCCTTTTAATTTCTGTTCTGAAAATTTCAGGCAATGCTTTTTCATATACTCATCAGGTGGATTTAGCAATTATCAAGATTGGGACATGTTTGGGGCGCCTGGGTGGCTCAGTCGGTTAAGCGTCCGACTTTGGCTCAGGTCGTTATCTTTTTTTTTTTTTTTTAATTTTTTTTTTCAACGTTTATTTATTTTTGGGACAGAGAGAGACAGAGCATGAACGGGGGAGGGGCAGAGAGAGAGGGAGACACAGAATCGGAAACAGGCTCCAGGCTCCGAGCCATCAGCCCAGAGCCTGACGCGGGGCTCGAACTCACGGACCGCGAGATCGTGACCTGGCTGAAGTCGGACGCTCAACCGACTGCGCCACCCAGGCGCCCCTCAGGTCGTTATCTTAACAATTTGTGGGTTCGAGCCCCGCATCGGGCTCTGTGCTGACAGCTCAGAGCCTGGAGCCTGCTTCAGATTCTGTGTCTCCCTTTCTCTTTGCTCCTCCCATGCTCGCTCGCTCTATCCCTCAAAAATAAACATTAAAAAAAATTTTTTTTTAAATATTGGGGCATAGTTTCCATTTCATTTTTCTCAGAATATCATAATACCCTAGATATTATGTCATTTCACTCCTGTGTGTAGCCAAAAAGCAATGGACATTTTCTTATGTAACCAAAATGCTATTATGTAATTTAACAAGATTGACAGTATATTTTTGGTATCATCTGATATACAGTCCGTAATTAAATTTCTCTTATTATTTAAAATGTCTTTTTATAGTTGTTTGTTCAAAAGAGGTTCCAGGCAAAGTTTATTCCTTGATTGCCATGCCTCTTCTTTTTTCTAGTTTTTATTTAAATTCTAGTTAGTTAACATACAGTGTAATATTAGTTTCAGGAGTAGCATTTAGTGATTTCATTACTTACATACGACACCCAGTGCTCATCGTAAGTGCCCTGCCTCTCAAATCACTATTCAAGTAGAGCAGGCTTCCCCTTCTTTGTTCCTGCCATTGACTTGTTACAGAGTGTAAGTCAGTTTTCCTATAGACTGTCACACATTCCAGATACTAGTTTGGTTTCTTGTGGTGTCGCTTAACTTGTTTTTATATACTTTGTATTTCCAGTGCGCTATTATGGAATTATAATTATGCTATAAATACAGTTCAGGTATGGGGCGCCTGGGTGGCGCAGTCGGTTAAACGTCCGACTTCAGCCAGGTCACGATCTCGCGGTCCGGGAGTTCGAGCCCCGCGTCGGGCTCTGGGCTGATGGCTCAGAGCCTGGAGCCTGTTTCCGATTCTGTGTCTCCCTCTCTCTCTGCCCCTCGCCCGTTCATGCTCTGTCTCTCTCTGTCCCAAAAATAAATAAACGTTGAAAAAAAAATTTAAAAAAAAATAAATAAAAAAAAAATAAATACAGTTCAGGTATATGTATTTATTTTAAAGCTAAAAACCATTTTTGGAGGGAGCGGACCAAAATAATATATGCGCATGGTTCAAATGGATCATAACAAAAAGTAACAGATGTGTCTCACTCTCCCTTATTCCTATCCTTTTTTCCAAAAACAACCTCTTTGAATCATTTTTCATTTCAGATCTTCTGATGATTTCTTTTGTATCTCCATGTGATACTCTTACATTGATCTTTTTTGAATTGGCAACTTCAAACATCATCTACTGAGTTCCTGCCATGATAGAGAATTTAACTCATTTATAGAACTCTCTCATTTTCTAAGATGTAGGCTTCTCAGAATTTTTATATTACTGTTCTTAGTCTCTACACTAAACAACATACATAAACATCCTTTTGTTTTTCTGTCATTTATAGACGGTATCTCTTGAATTTCCATTCTGTAAGGTAGAGACTTTTAATTCTTTCATCCTTCCCTCCACCTTTTTTGTTTAAGATTTTATTTTTAAGTAATCTCTATACCCAGCATGGGGCTTAAACTCAGAACCCCGAGATCAGGAGTTAAATGCTCTATGGACTGAGCCAGCCAGGCACCCCTTCTCTCCACCTTTTTATCTCTGTTTCACACCTCTGTCAGCTTGTATGCTTTTATATTGTCATATTGGTTGTATGTACCCTTTATTCTGTAGTCCTGGTTATCTTTTATTATTTGTCTGTGTATTCTTAAAGTCAAAATGCAGTAAACAGTGTTATAAGTCTTATATGTATATGTACTTTTCTGAGTTTCTGTTATATCCTTCAAAATAAGGAGAGGGTAGAAAGAAAATTTATAAAGAAAATTATGTGATGTATCATCTGTTCATAATACTCAACTGCTCAAAACTCTCCAGTCGATTTCCAGCGTACTTCTAGTGAACGCCAAGGCCTTGTTGCTTCCAGGCCCTGTGATTTGGCGCAAGTGGCTCTCTCCAGTTTCATCCTGTACTGTGGTCTCTGTTACGCATATTTGTTCTAGTCACACTCATCTCTTTGCTGTTCCTCGAATACGCCAAGTCCGCCTCTGCCTTGTATGTTTTATGCCTTCTACTCAGAACTCTTACTCCATATAACTGTAAAGCTTACCTCCACATTTCATTTAGCTCTACGTATTACCAGGACTTGATATTTCCTGTCTTTGTTTGATAATAGCCATTCTGGTATGCATGAGCTGATCTCTCACTACTGTTTTCATTTGCATTTCCCTCATGATTAGTGATGTTGAGTAGCCTTTCATATATTTTTTTGGCCATTTGTATATCTTTGGAAAATGTCTATTTAGATTCTTTGCCCTTAAAAATCAGATTATTTGGGGTTTTTTGTTGTTACTGTTAACTGATTACATGAGCTCCTTATATATTTTAGATATTAGCCCCTTGTGAAATTATGGTTTGCATATATTTTCTCCAATTCTCTAGGGTTCTTGTTCATTTTGTTGATTTCTGTTGCTGTGCAGAAGCTTCTGAATTTGATTTAGTCCCACTCGTTGATTTTTGCTTTTGTTGCTTGTGCTTTTGGTGTCATATCTAAAAAAATGACTACCCAAGTCAAGGAGTTTTTCACTGTTTTTCTTCAGGTCTTATGTTTATAAGTCTTATCCATTTCTTTCTTTCTTTTTTTTTTTTTTTTTTGCTTTTATTTATTTCTTTATTTTTGTCTTATCCATTTCAAGTTAATTTTGTTTATTTTGTATGTGAACATCCAGTTTTCCCAAAACCATTTATTGAAAAGACTGTCCTTTCTCCATTGAATATTCTTGGATCCTTTGTTGTAAATTAATTGACCACATATGTATGGGTTTTTTGGGCTGTATAGTCTGTTGCATTGGTCTGTGTGTCTGTTTTTATGTCAATATCATATTATTTTGATTACTGTAACTTTGTAATATAGTTTAAGTCAGAAGTGTGATGCCTCCAGCTTTGTTTTTCTTTCTCTGTGGTTCCATACAACTTTAGGTTTGTTTTTTCTCTTTGTGTGAAAAATGCCATTGGAATTTTAATAGAGATTGCCCTGAGTCTATAGATGGCTTTGGGTAGTATGGACATTTTGATAAAATTAAGACTTCCAGTACATGAACTCAGCGTATCTTTCTATTTATTTGTGTCTTCTTCATTGTCTTTCATCAATATTGTGTAGATCTCAGTGTACAGATCTTTTACCTCTTTGGTTAAATTTATTCCTAAGTATTTTATTGTTTTCGATGCTATTGTAACTTGGCATTAAATAGTTGATTGTTAGTATGTAGATATGTGAGTGATATTTGTTTGTTGATTCTATATCTTGAAACTACTAAATTCATTTATTAGTGCTAACAGTTTGTTGGTGGAATCTTCAGGGTTTTTTATGTATAAAGATCATGTCATCTGCCAGCAGACACCATTTTACTTCATCATTTTCAATTTGGATGACTTTTATTCTTTCTCTTGCCTTATTGTTCTGGTCACGACTCCAGTACTATGTTAAATAAAAGTGATGAGAGTAGTTACCCTTCTCTTGTTCCTAATCTCAGAGGAAAAGCTTTCAGCTGTTCACCATTGAGTATGGTGTTAACTGTGGGCTTGTCATATACAGCCTTTAAATTGGTGAGATAATATTCCTTCTATATTTAGTTTGTTGAGAATTTTTATTGTGAAAGATGTTGAATTTTGTCAGATGTTTTTTCTATATATATTGAGGTGATCATATGATTTTTATCATTCATTATATTAATGTGGTATATCACATTTATTGATTTGTGTATACTGAGCCATCCTTGTATCTCAGGGCTACATCCCACTTAGTCATGCTGTATGATCCTTTTAATGTGCTGCTGAATTTGATTTGCTAGTATTTTGTTGAGAATATTTAGATGTACATTCATCAGGAATATTGGCATGTAGTTTCCTTCTGTTGTAATACCTTATCTGGCTTTGGTGTTAGGGTGATGCTTGCCTCAGAAAAGGAATTTGGGCATGTACCCTCCTCTTCAGTTTTTTGGAAGAGTTTGAGAAGGATTGGTGTTGATTCTTTAAATGTTTGGTAAATATTTAAAGCCCCTGAGGCCATTTGATCCTGGGCTTCTCTCTCTCTCTCTCTCTCTCTCTCTCACTCACTCACTCACTCTCACTCTCACTCTAATATTTATTGTTGAGAGAGCAAGAATTTCAAACAGGCTCTCTGTCAGTGCAGAGCCCGATATGGGGCTCAGACTCTCGAACTGTGAGATAATGACCTGATCCAAAATCAGGAGTTCAACCGAATGAGCCACCTACACGCTCCTTTTTTTTTTTTTTTTTTTTTAAAGGTTTTTGATTACTGATTCAGTCCCCTTACTTGTTAGTGGCCAATTCAGAATTTTTATTTTTTCATGATTCAGGTTAGGTAGGTTATACTAAAAAGTAAGTTGTCTAGTTTGTTGGTGTGTAAGAGACTGTGTTCTCTTACAGTCCTTTGTATTTCTGTGGTATCCTTTGTAATCTCTTTTATAATTTTATGTATTTGGATCTTCTCTCTTTTTTCCTTGCTAGTCTAGTTAAAGGCTTGTCATTTTTTTTCTTTTCAAAAAACCAACTGTTAGTCTTATTGATCTTTTTTATTGTTTCTGTATTCTTTATTTCATTTATTTATGCTCTGATCTTTGTTGTCTCCTTTCTTCTGCTAACTTCGGGTTTAGTTTGTTTTTCGATTTCCTTAATGTGTTAAGTTCTGTTGCTTTTTTGTGATCTTTCTTTTTTCTTACATAGGCGTTTATTGCTATAAAATTCCTGCTTAGAACTGTGTTTGCAGCATCCCATGTGTTTTATTTCCATTTTTGCTTATTTCAAGATATTTTTTTTTGACCTATTAGTTGTCCAAGAGTGTATTATTTAATTTCGATATGTTGAAATTTCCAGTTTTCCTTCTGTTTAGTTTCTAGTTTTCACCATTATGGTCAGAAAGATACTTAGTATGCCTTAACTCTTTTAAAATTTGCTAATATTTGTTTTGTGATTTAGCATGATTTATCCTGGAGAATGTTCTGTGTGCACTTGAGAGGAATGTCTGTTCTGCTGTTTGATGAACTATTCTGTGTATGTCTAAATCTTGATCTAAGGTGTAGTTCAATTCTAATGTTTTCTTATTGATTTTCTGTCTGTATGATTTATCCATTGTTGAAAATGGGTTATTGAAGTCTGCTGTTTTTTCGTCTGTTTCTCCTTTACATCTGGTATAGTAATTTAAAAAAACATTTAGACATTCTAGTAGAAATCTAGTGATACCATGTTGTTGTTTTAATTCTCTGTCCTGTTTTTGCATATTTGTCTGTATTGCACAAACTTTCTAAACTCACTTATTAGTTCCAGTACTTATATTGTCTTTTTAATATTCTGAAGACTTGGTACAGAATTCTCATTACTTAATTATTTTTAAATGTTTGGCAGAATTCACCAGTAAAGCCATCTGGGCCTTGAGCTTTCTTTGTGGAAAACTCTAACTATAATCCCCTAATAAAAATAGATTATATTTTGAGTGAATTTTGTTTAGTATGTGTGTTTCAAGGAGTTTGTCAATTTCATCCATGTTGTTACATTAATGGCATAAAGTTGACCATAGTGTTCCCTTAATGTTTAGGTATTTGTAGAATATGTAGTTAGTGATGGATATCACCTTTCTCATTTCTCATATTGATAATATGTTACCCTGACCCCCCCTTTTTTTCTTGATTAGTCTGACAACATGTTCATTAATTTTATTTGTCTTGTCAGAGAATCAGCTTCTAGTGTTTTCATGTATGTTTCTTTTCTTTTTTTTTTTTTTTTTCTGTTTTCTGTGGTTTCATTGATTCCTGCTCAGATACTCATTATTTGTAATCTGATGCTGACTTTGGGTTTTACTTGTTCTTTTTATAATTTTTTTTAATAGAAGTTGAGGTCACTGATAGGGGACCTTTATCTTTTCTAATATAGGTATTTTAGTGTTATAAGTTTACTTCTAAATACAGATTTAGTTGCAACCCATGAGATATGTTGTGCTTTCATTTTCATTCAGTTCAAAATACCTTCTAATTTATTAGGTAATTTCTATTTTGAGCATCTGTTGTTTTGTAGTTTCCAAATATTTCTTTGTGTTAATGATTTTCATTTAGTTCCATTTTGGTCAGAAAACATACTCTGTATTTAGTTGAAATCCTTTAAAAATATTAAGATTTGTTTTATGGCCCATAAGTATTTTCTGTATTGGTAAAGAGATTTTTGTGTACTTAAGAAGAAGGTGTAGGGGCACCTGGGTGGTTCAGTTAGTTGAGTGTCCAACTCTTGATTTCGGTTCAGGTCATGATCTCAGGGTCATGGGACTGAGCCCCATGTCGGGCTGCATGCTGGGTGTGGCACCTGCTTAGAATTCTCTTTCTCTTTCCCTCTGCCCCTCTCCCCTGCTTGCTTTCTCTCTTTCTTTCTGTCTCTCTCTCTCTAAAAAAAAGGGGGATGTGTATTCTGCTGTTTTTTAGTTGTTGCAGATGTTATAGTAAATTTGGTCGGTGTTATTCTGTCTTGACTGAAAGTGGAATCTATTTTTTTTTTTATTTAGATACAGTTCATATACCATACAATTCACCCACTTTAAGTGTGTAATTCAGTTTTTTTTTTTAGTATGTTCATAAAGTTGTACCGTCCACCGCTAATTCCAGTATATTTTTACCACCTGACAAAGAAAGTACATAGCAGTTATCATTCCCTCCCATTCCCCCTCCACCTAGCTGTTGGCAATCACTAATCTACTTTCTGTCTCTACAGATATGCCTGTTTTAGAATTTTGAAATGAATGGAATCATATAATATGTGACCTTTCAGATTGGCTTCCTTCACTCAGCATAATGTCTTCAAAGTGTATCCATGTTGCAGCTTGTGTCGCTGCTTCATGTTGCTGCTGAGTATTTCCTTGTATGTGTATTTTGTTAGGAGCAAATGGATAGTGACATTTTGTTTATCCATTCTTTCATAAATGTTGGGGTTGCTTCGCTATTTGGCTCTTAGGAGTAATGCAGCTCTGGTTTTTGTGTACACGTTTTTGTTCGGTCCATGTTTTCAATTCTCTTGGATATATCCTTGTTGTAGAATTGCTGGGTCATAGGGTCGCTCTGTTTCAGTTTTTGAGGAACTGCCAATCTGTTTAAATAGCAGCACAATTTTGCATTCCTACCAACAATGTATAAGGATTCCAATTTCTTGACAATCTAGCTAACTTACTCTTTGTGTCATTTTTTTTTTTTTTAATCATTATAGCCATCCTTCTGGGTGGGAAGTGGTAATTCATTGTGGTTTTAATTTTCATAAAGATTGATACCTGTGTTTCCTTCTAAGTTTTATAGTTTGGGCTCTTACATTTAGGGTTTTTTTTTTTAGCATTTTCAGTTAATTTCTGTATGTGGTGTTCCTTTCCTTGCGTATATCCAGTTGTCTCAGCACTATTTGTTGAAAAAATATTCTTTTTCCTTAGAATGGTCTTAGATCCCTTGTCAAAAATTACTTGGCCATAAATGTACAGTTTTATTTCTGGACTCCAATTCCATTCCATTGATTTAAATTTGTGATCATGACAATACCACACAGCCTTGATTACTATAGCTCTGAGTAAGTTCTTTTAATTTTTTTTTTTAAGGTGGCCTGGTTTTATGTTTCTGGGTACAAAATGAATCAGTTAAAATAAATTTAAACAATAACATTTAAAGACTCAGTCATTTCGTTGTGAATTTACAGAACGTTATATTTACTAAACAGCTGTATTTTCAATAGGTAAAGTGGTAAATACTGCTTATCATAGATGCAACTTTATTAGTGATAATAAATTTTGAACCGTCAGTTAACTGAAAGATGGCATACTTGTTTTTATGTCCAGTTTGCTTAAATTTACATTTTGTTTTCTTTTTAGGTTAATACAATCTGTTGGAATGAGACTGGAGAATATATTTTATCTGGCTCAGATGACACCAAGTTAGTAATTAGTAATCCTTACAGCAGAAAGGTAAAGTGGTTTAAAAAATCTATCATTTCATGAGAAAAATTAAGCTAAAAATTAAGAAACTGTAAATGATTATGGAATGGCCATTTGTAACAAAATATCCTTCTTATTTTGCTACAGTTAGTTATATAATTTGGAAGTTATTACATGAATATCCCTTAGTCTTCTTAGGAAAACATTAGATTTCACTGGGCTTTTGACTCCAGCAAATTTGAATATGCTTCGCTGTATCCACCTGGGTAAAATTGCCAAAAGTAACATTATCTCAATAAATCATTCTTTGGGGGGAAAAGGACAATGTGATTTTTTTTTTCTTTCATGCTCAAAAAATCTACCCTTCAGCCAAGTGGTTTAAGATATTATCAGTTTGAAAAAACAGTATTTAGGTTCTAGTGAAATGCTTCATGATATCTACTACCTTAAACTGGCATATAATATTGAGTTTTAGCATTATTTCTCATTTTTAGTGGCTCTTCTCTCTATATGGAGAAACCATACACCTATTTTTGTATCAGTGAGAACTTGGTAGGTTGTCAGACCAAACACTCATTTAAAATGGTAGCAACCTGGGGTGCCTGCGTGGCTTAGTCGGTTAAGCACCTGACTTCGGTTTCAGGTCATGTCTCACGGCTATTGAGTTTGAAGCCTGCATCAGTTTCTCTGCTGACAGCTCAGAGCCTAGAGCCTGCTTCAGATTCTGCGTCCTTCTCTTGCTCTGCCCCTCCCCCACTCATAGTCTGTCTGCCTGTCTGTCTCTTTCTCTCTCTCTCTCAAGAATAAATAAACATTAAAAAAATTTTCTTAAATAAGATAGTAGGAACCTTAAGAATAAATTATTCACATATTTCTTGTTTTTCCACATTTAAACAGTTAAGATATTCTAATAAATGTTTGTGGTCCTTCAGTCTGAATGAAGTTCATATTGAAGATATTCTTGATTAAGAGACAGGTCATAATTTTGTTTCAGAAATAGCTTTGCTTAATTGTCCTGACTTAGCAGAGGGAAACTTGAGATTTTCAAATCCTACTTGTTTTAGGTCTGCAATTACTAGGTCTTTTAAGGTGCCTGGACCCAATTCCAGTGTGGAGCTTGGGGCCTGGCTCAGTGGCATGTTGAAGCATTCTGATCTCCCAAATGTGGAGGCCCTCTGAAAAAGGCCAAAAAGCTGTCTTCTTGGGTTTTTTTTTTTTTTTTTTTAATTTTTTTTTTCCAACGTTTATTCATTTTTGGGATAGAGAGAGACAGAGCATGAACGGGGGAGGGGCAGAGAGAGAGGGAGACACAGAATGGGAAACAGGCTCCAGGCTCTGAGCCATCAGCCCAGAGCCTGACGCGGGGCTCGAACTCACGGACCGCGAGATCGTGACCTGGCTGAAGTCGGACGCTTAACCGACTGCACCACCCAGGCGCCCCTGTCTTCTTGGGTTTTTATGGAGGCTTCATTACATAGTCCATGGTCCTGACTGATTGTCTTTAATCACTGACTGAGTCAACCTCCAGCCCTTCGCCACTCCCAAGTTGCAGCTCTCTAATCTTATGATCGCCCTTTCTTGCAACCAGTTGCCACCCTCTGGTGGATTCCAAAAGTCACCTACATTGATAACAAGACACCCATGTCACCTTTATGTCTCTGAAGCATTTTCAAAAACCATTGAGCAAGACCAGATATATCAGAGAAATAGATTTTGGTCATCTGAATGACCAAAGATTTACTTATTTATTTTTTAAATGTTCGTTTGTTTTGAGTGGGGGGCGGGGGGTGGAGGGGTGGGGAGGGGCAGAGAGACAGAGAATCCGAAGCAGGCTCTGTGCTGTGAGTAGAGGGCCCGATGTAGGGCTCGGGCTCCATACCATGAACCATGAGATCATGACCTGAGCTGAAATCAAGAGTCAGATGCTTAACCAACTGAGCCACCCAAGCACCCCCAAAGGTATATTCCTTATAAATCATTATATTGTACTAGGACAACCTTTTTGTTACAATAGAGGAAATTTCCTGGAATGATGTAATGATGTATGTTTGGAATGCTTTTTGACCCATCACTCTCAGAATTTTAATGCTAACAGTATTCATAGTAGTTGTCTAAACACCAATGGAATAATCTTTTTGTTTTTGAAAAGATGCAGAGCTTCACTTTTTTTTTAATTGTATTAAAATACACATAACGTAATATTAACTATCTTAATCATTTTTAATGTTTGTGTTCAGTGACATTAAGTATATTTACATTGTTGATGTTATCAGCACATCAGGCTACAGAACTATTTTCATCTTGCAAAACTGAAACTCTGTACCCATTAAACAAGAACTCCTTTTTCTTCCCTCCTCCCTCCCGTCCTTGGCAACCACCGTTCTCCTTTTTGTCTCTATGAATGTGACTACTTCAGATACCTCATATGAGTGTTTATATGATATTTGTCTTTTTATTACTGCATATTTCACTTAGCATGATGTCTTTAACGTTCAAACATGTTCCAGCGTGTGTCAAGATTTTCTTTTTTAAGCCTGAATATTCTATTGTATGTACATACCACATTTTGTTTATCCATTCGTCTTTCAGTGGACACTTGTGTTACTTCTACCATTGTGATATTGTGAATAATGGTACTATTATGAACATAGGTGTTCACCTCTCTCTCCAAGTCATTGCTTTCGATTATTTTGTCACCATCTCAATGGAATAATTTTTAGAAGGTCTTGTTTCTTTATTTGCTTATTTTTGGAAAGAGGACATTCACTTTGATGGCATCGTTCCCAATAGAATATGTATATTTAAAAAGTGCTTACTCCTTCTTGTTGCCAGTTTAAGAAATGATTAATCAGATAATACTTTTAAAAAGTTTAAATATAACAAGACTTTATCTTTTTCATGTAGTGGTCTTCATAGATCCAAATTTGCTATCAGATCGAAATAGTAAAAAAATATATAAACATAGATGATTAATTACATAGGAAAATAGACAGTTTTTAATATGTGTTTATTTATTTATCTATTTAGAGAGTGCGTGAGCAGGGGAGGGGCCAAGGAGGAGGGAGAGAATCCCAAGCAGGCTCCGTATTGTCAGCACAGAGCCCCACGTGGGGCTCGATCTTACGAACCATGAGATCCTGGCCTGACCCTAAATCAAGAGTCTGATGCTTAACTGAATGAGCCACCCAGGTGCCCAAAATAACGTTTTTTGATCCTGAGTCAAATATTATCTGTTCTTAGAGTTTGACTTTATTTTTGAGGTCATGGAAAGACCTCATGGAAAGATGACCTCATTAATCATGGAAAGATTAATGCAAATAGAATTTTGAAATGTTTATTTTTTTACAGAGTAAGAGTTTGGAGGCATACCTTATTGATGGTAACTTCTTAGTTGTATGTGTCATCTGTGTCAAATGTATAAAATGGAGACGTTTCTTTTTCCAATAATTATAGTCTAATTTACTTGAACCCATCCTCCCATTGAAAACAACTAAAATATTCTTGATTAAAGACTTTAAAAATTATTGTAAAGAAAAAAAATTGTCCTGAAAGTAACAAAGAACTGCCTTGATAGTAAGGGATTATCAGTCCAAAATGTAGGGAAAAGTGAATACAGAGAAGTGAGCATGAGAGCCACTTTCTCCCTGAAGATATTTGTTAGTCCAGGCATATATAAACTTTAATCTTGATGGCCTTGAAGGTCAAGGTAGACAGAAACAAAGCTTAGGACCCAAATCAGATATGGATTCCTATAGCAGACCCTCCAAAGTATCCTGGGACACTCCTCCTGCCACACCTCAAAAACCGAAGGAAGGTAGCCTTGTAACACCTAATATAAAAGAAATCCTGGGGCGCCTGGGTGGCGCAGTCGGTTAAGCGTCCGACTTCAGCCAGGTCACGATCTCGCGGTCCGTGAGTTCGAGCCCCGCGTCAGGCTCTGGGCTGATGGCTCAGAGCGTGGAGCCTGTTTCCGATTCTGTGTCTCCCTCTCTCTCTGACCCTCCCCCGTTCATGCTCTGTTTCTCTCTGTCCCAAAAATAAATAAAGGTTGAAAAAAAAAATTTAAGAAATCCTGAGTGTACCACGTATGCAAAATTTTTCTTGATTTGGTTTCAGCCAGCTCCCTGGGTGACTCTGTCAGTTAAGTGTCTGACTTCAGCTCAGGTCATGATTTTGCAGTTTGTGAGTTTGAGCCCCACATCAGTCTCCCTGCTATCAGTGCAGAGCCCACTTCAGATTCTCTGCCACCCTCTCTCTCTGCCCCTCCCCTGCGTGTTCTCTCTCTCTCTCAAAAATAAATAAACATTAAAAAATTTATAATAAATCTTAAAAAAATAAATCTTGATTTAATAAAATCCATCTCAATTTATGAACAATATGTGACATGTCAATACATGTATTTGTGTATCTGGTGCTTTTGTTTCTGAAGCTGTGCGTAAGCCATGCATAAATCATGAATTGTTAGAATGATGTCTGCTGAATGTGACTAAAGCAAAGCCAGAGGCCTATCAGATGAAGAAACCAATACATACACTGTATGTAGTGACTTTTATATAGTTAGCTACTTGGTAAGCCTTGCTGAAATACCTGACAGAGTTAAAGGCTGTCATACCTATCTTGTTTAAAAGATTTACATTAATTATTTTCTGTTTTGTTTTTTTTTTTACCTTAATCTATCAGATCTTAGTGTCTTACGCTTAGAGAGAGGAATGAAAGATTTTGAAGGCATTTAACAGACAAATTTTGTTCTCCATTGGCTTTGATTGATGGAGGTGCAAAAAACACCCCCCTTTTTTTCTTTGACCCTAATTAGATGTGCATTATATATGTAAGACTTACTGCATAGTAATTTATGATTCTCAGTAAATTCTTATTTTGGCCATAACCTTATAACCTAGGTCTTAAATAAAATGAGGTGATTTAAATATTCAAATTGGTTGAGGTAAATAGCTGCTAATATTCATTACAGATTTATGTTACGGTTTGGTGTGGTACTCTCTGTTAAGAATTTGGCAGTTAGTGTCACACAGTAAATACTCACTTAAAACCAAACCCAATATAAAGTTGAAATATATTTTCCTAACTTTGTTTTAAAATTTTAAAATGTAGGGGAAATTTGAAAAAATAATACAGTGAGCATCCACAAATAGATTTTTTTTTTAAGCACTTGAGCACAAGTTGGAGGCCTCATGCCTTTCATGAATACTTTGGTATATATCTACTAAGAACAAGAACATTATCCTATTTTTTTATGTATACCAAAGAGACCAAACAAGGTCATACTCTGACTCATTTCAGGTCTCATACCATAAACATGCTATGTCCTTTTCGTGATATATTTTGTCATGTTTTTCCATTTTTATCCTTTTCATTAGCGATTTTGCTATTTTTTTTAAGTTTATTTTTTTGAGAACGAAAGAGGAAGAGAGTGCGTGTGCGCTCACACAAGCAGGAGAGGGGCAGAGAGAGGGAGACACTGAATCCAAAGCAGAGAATGTGAAGCAGGCTCCAGGCTCTGTCAGGGCAGAACCCAACATGGGGCTTGAACTCATCAACCATGAGCCAAAGTCGGACACTTAACCTCCTGAGCCACACAGGCACCCCAATGATGACTTCACTGTTTAAAATGTCCCTAGCCTAGGTATCATGCTGAAGTATTATCTTGTGTTTCTAAGCACAAGAAGCCTGGGATATTTCTTGTGGAGAAAATATATTAAATAAGCTTCATGTAGGCGTGAATTATAATGTTGTTAGCTATGAGTTCAATGCTAATGAATCAACAGTATACAATAAATAAGGTCTTTAATTTTTTTTTAATGTTTGTTTATTTTACAGACAGAGACAGAGTGTGAGTGGAGGTGGAACAGAGAGAGAGAGAGGGAGACACAGAATCTGAAGCAGGCTCTAGGCTTCGAGCTGTCAGCACAGAGCCTGACGTGGGGTGCAAACCCACAAACCATGAAATCACGACCTGAGCCGAAGTCGGATGCTTAACCAGCTGAGCCACCCAGGTGCCCCAATGAGGTCTTTAAACAGAAACATATAAAACAAGGCTGTGTAGGGGCGCCTGGGAGGCTCAGTTTAAGCATCTGATTCTTGACTTCGGCTCAGGTCATGATCATGGTTCAAGGGATCAAGCCCAACATGGGGCTCTGTGCTGATGGCGTGGGATTCTCTCTCTCACTCTTTCTCTGCCCCTTCCTCCTAACACACCCTCTTTCTCTCAAAATAAATAAATAAACATTAAACAATATTAAAACAAGGCTATGTATTGATTGAGAAAAATGTTGTGGCCAGAGGCTCAAAGGAACCTAACCATGTGTTTCCCTAGGAGCAGTATTTCAGTACTTTATTAATTCAGTATTTGTGCTGACTTTATAAAACATAACTATCAGCAATGATGAGAATCGACTGTATGCTATTATATATATGATCCATATATGATTTTCTACATTATGCATGCACATATGTACATATGGTCTGTACTCACCTTTCCTCGTTTTTCATCACATTCTGTCACTGCCATTCCTCCTTCAACCCAAGCTCCATCCGTCTTTTCATTTAGTCCTTGTATTTGCTCAGTCTCCTTTACAACCATTTGTCTGATGTTTTCTTTATGAGTAGATTAAAATTAAACATCTTAGCTAAAAATTCTCCACAAATAACATTGTGTGGTACATGATATTAGTCTGTCCTCTTATTGGTGATAAGTTTGATCTTTCCATTTTGCAGGTATGCTGACCTTTTGTAATTAATAAGATGTTTGTGAAGTGGTATTTTGAAACTGTGAATATTCTCTTTCATAACAGTCTTAGAGTGATTTTAGTGTTGATTCTTGCCTTAATCAGTTGTTAAAATGTAGTTACAAAATAGTGATTTTTAATTGTCATTCCTTCTACATTTTTCAATTGACATTTTTCTGTAATAAGAGCATTTCCTTTGTCCCTAGCATTTTTTTGAAAAATCACTTTTAGGATAATAGATTCTTAAAGTTTATTTATTTATTTTGAGAGAGAATAGGGGAGGGCAGAGAGAGAGGGAGAGAATCCCAAGCAGGCCCCCCACTGTCAGCACAGAGCCCAATTCAGGGCTCAAACCCATGAACCGTGAGGTCATGACCTGAGCCAAAACTAAGAGTTGGATACTTAACCGACTGAGCCACCAAAGTGTCCCAAGGGATTACAGACTTTTAAAAATTCAATATATTATAATCTATTACAGTTTTCTTTTAAGTTTATGTATTTATTTTGATAGAGCATGTAAGCAGGGGAGGGGCAGAGAGGGAGAAAGAGAATCTCAAGCAGGCTCTGCACTGACAGTGCGTGGGGCTCTAACCCACTAACTGTGAGATCATGACCAGAGGCAAAGTTGGATGCTTAACTGAATGAGCCACCCAGGTGGCTGATACACCAATACACTTTTTGATGCTTGAATTGCCTCAGTTTGTTCGGTGGGACATATAAAGCCAACTTTGTGTCTATGTTTTGACATGCTGTTATATTTTTCAACACATTTTTTAAAGCACACCAGATACTCACATTGCACTAAATTCTCATTGTGCGTACATTGTTGGGATGTACCGTAACTCATTTAATAAGTCTCCTGTGTTTTGCTGTTGTGACTAGCTCAGTACATAATTTTGTGCATTTTTTCTTGTATTGTTGGAGGTGTATCTTAAGGTAAATTCCTAGAAATGGACTTGGCTGGTCAAAGTGTAAACACATGTATGGTTTTGAGAGGTAACTGCTCAATTCCTCCCCGTTGGTCTTGTACCATGTGGTTCTCCCACAGAAATGCCGGAGAGCCTGTTCCCCGTAGGCTCGCTTACATAGTGTGTTGTCAAACTTGGGAATTTTTGCCAATCTGAAAAGTGAGAATTAGTTTGTTAGTAGCTTTGGTTTACATTTTCCTTATGAACAAAGTTGGGTGTTTTCTCACATTCTTTTTTTTTTTTTTTTTTTAACGTTTATTTATTTTTTGAGACAGAGAGAGACAGAGCATGAACAGGGAGGGGCAGAGAGAGAGGGAGACACAGAATCCAAAACAGGCTCCAGGCTCTGAGCTGTCAGCACAGAGCCCGACGCAGGGCTCGAACTCATGGACTACAAGATCATGACCTGAGCTGAAGTCGGAAGCTTAACCGACTGAGCCCCTCAGGTGCCCCTTTTCTCACGTTCTTTTTTTTTTTAACGTTTATTTATTTTTGAGACAGAGAGAGACAGAGCATGAACAGGGGAGGGGCAGAGACAGAGGGAGACACAGAATTGGAAGCGGGTTCCAGGCTCCGAGCTGTCAGCACAGAGCCCGACGCGGGGCTCGAACTCACGGACCGTGAGATCATGACCTGAGGTGAAGTCGGACGCTTAACCGACCGAGCCACCCAGGTGCCCCTTTTCTCACGTTCTTAAGGGCTATTTGTATACCATTCAGTGAACTATCTATTTGGATCTTTTGCCCATTCAATTAAAAAAACTCAGGTTTTGGGGCTCCTGGGTGGCTCAGTCGGTTAAGCGGCCGACTTCGGCTCAGGTCATGATCTCAGGGTCCGTGAGTTCGAGCCCTGCGTCGGGCTCTGTGCTGACAGCTCGGAGCCTGGAGCCTGTTTCAGATTCTGTGTCTCCCTCTCTCTGACCCTCCCCCGTTCATGCTGTCTCTCTCTGTCTCAAAAATAAATAAACGTTAAAAAAAAAATTAAAAACACAACAGGTTTTGTTAAGTTTCTTTCTCTCAATTTTTAAGAACTATTAGGAGAGTTGGTCATATATCTGCAGTGTATGTTGCAAATATTTGAATATTTATTTAAAACTTTATTTCTGTGGGGCGCCTGGGTGACTCACTCGGTTGAGTGTCTGACTTTGGCTCAGGTCATGATTTCACGGTTCGTGGGTTTGAGCCCCGTGTCAGGCTCTTTGCTGACAGCTCAGAGCCTGGAGCCTGCTTCCGAGTCTATGTCTCCCTGTCTCTCTGCTCCTCCCCTACTCATGCTCTATCTCTCTCTCTCTCTCTCTTAAAAAAAAAAAAAAACACATTTCTGTCACAGGAATTTTAGTCTTTATAATTAAGGAATTAGATGTTGGGACTTCTGCTGTAGTTTCATCTGTACCATTTCATTACTTTGATTTCATGATTCATTTAAATTCAGTTTACTTTTATTTCTTTATCCTGAAAGGGGATAGCTTAAAAATTATCTAGTAAACAGTTTCAAAAGTCAGGATGGTCCTTTCTCCCCACCCCTGTACCCTCTCTCTAATCCTAAAAGTAACTTGTTGAAAGTAGATTATCTGAAAAATACAGGAAAATATTTTTAGAATAATAAAAATCATCTTCTCTGTCTCTATATATAATGGTCCTTTTTTTTAATTTACTGAGATTTTATGAATGAACAGCTACACCAAATAGGTAGAAATATGTACATTTAATTTTCACAGTAGTATTCCTGTTGATGATACTTCTTCATATATCAGAGAGAAAAAAAGAAAATATCTGAGATTCTGATTTTTTTTAATTATAATCTTTTGGAATCAAATTATAATTTGAAAAAAATTTTTAATGTTTGTTTATTATTGAGAGAGAGCGAGCCACAGAGTGTGAGGGGAGGACGGGCAGAGAGAGAGGGAGACACAATCTGAAGCAGACTCCAGGCTTTGAGCTGTCAGCACGGAGCCCTGTTGTCGGGCTCGAACTTGAACCGTGAGATCATAACTTGCGCTGAAGTCGGATGTTTAACCGACTGAGCTACCCAGGCGCCCCTCAGATAACCATTTTTTTATTGAGATAAGAATGTTAATGAAAATTTACTCCTGACCAAGATTATATAAAATATGAATGTTACTTTCTAAGAAATAATAAATTACCAAGAACTTCTTTGTCTTTCTGTTTTAGGTTTTGACAACAGTTCGTTCAGGACACCGAGCGAATATATTTAGTGCAAAGTTCTTACCATGCACAAACGATAAGCAGATTGTTTCCTGCTCTGGGGATGGAGTAATATTCTATACCAATGTTGAGCAAGATGCAGAAACCAACAGACAATGCCAATTTACGTGCCATTATGGAACTACCTATGAGGTACAGTTTTACTGTGATTATATATATATGATCATATGTAAGTGTGTGCTTTTGTGTAAGTATGTATGTATGTGTAATTTTGTATATGTGCTGCTGAAGCGAGCACTGTATGTGTAATTTTGTAATGTTTGTGTAAGTATGTATGTATGTGAATGTATGTACGTTCATGCATATGTAGAAACAGAAATTAGTGACAGACTACCTAGATTTCAGTAAAGTACTTGAGAGCATGTATGTTGATAGCCTTGTGAATAAAGAAAATGTAATAGTAATAGGCTTTGTAATTGCAAACAGATGTCAGCCTTTAAAAATTCTTCTCTGTTACTGTGCTACAAACTTGTATACTAGGCTTCAGTGTCTTAAACACTTTATCAGTGTCTTACATAAAGTCATTGGTGGCATGCTTATCAACTGTTCCTGGGGCAGAAAGAATGCTAGTACACTAGGCAAAAGAATCAGATTCCTAAAGGACATTAATAAGCTCAAGCCCTCACCTGAATTAAGTGAGGTGAAATGAATTTAAGACTCAATTATACAGCTTAACTTGTTCAGAAAAATTGCTTATTCTACAGAATGCTCTTTTAAAATCTTTTTGTGTCATTTCTTTGTATCAGAACATTCATTGGTTTCCCATTATTTGTGTTAACTTGATGTATCTTTTTCTGTGATTTGAATTTCAGTTCTCTGGTAACCTCATGTTTTGGTGTGTACTTAAAGAAGTAGTATATAGCTAGATTTGATTTTCTCATCCATTCTCACAATTTTGGCCTTGAACTGGAGATTTTAGTCAATTTACATTTATTGTGAAAAATGATATATTTGGATCTATTAATATATCTTATTAATTGCTTTCTCTTTCTGTTTTTTTTCCCTCTATACATTCCCCACTCGTCTTTTTTCTTCTTTTGAAATTGTTTGAGGATTTTGCTTTCTATTTTGTTTCTGCTACTTGCATGGAAAATAGACATTCCTGTTTTAAAAATTAGCAACAAAGTCTAAAATCAATAAATACCTTTGCCCTTCTCTGAATAAAGCCCTTTGGAACATTGTAATCTCTTCATCCCTTGTCTGAGTTCATATGTTTATATTGTTCTGAATTTAGTTACATCTTTTCTCTCATGAATGAAATATTAATCATTGTCTTGTTAGTTAGTATTTGTTTACTAATACCTTTGGCTCTTCCACCACAGATTTTTCCATGTGGGGTCATTGTGTATATAAAATACATTCTTTATGAGTTTCTTTTTGTGCAGGTTTGTTATTAGAAACAATTTTTGTTTCCAATTATCCTTTTCTTTCCTTCCTTCCTTCCCTTTTCATCTTTTTCCAGAAAATGAAGACTTTCATACCAATTCTTCACAGGTAGTTTTGTTTGATATAGACTTCTAGTTTGATAGTTATTTTATTTCAGATGATATTCTACTGTATTCTGACTTCATTGTTGAAGTTGAGAACTCAGTCATCAGTCTAATTGTCATTTCTGTTTGGTTAATGTGTCTCTCTGCCTTGACTGCTTTTAATTGTATTTTTCTTTGTTGTTTTTCCCGTCATTAATGTCACCACCATGTTTTTAGATTTAGATTTCCTTTTTATTTGTCATAGTTGGAATTTACTGATGTTTTGGTCTGAGAAACTGGCATCTAGAAAAATGTGGGAAATTTGCAGTCAATAGGTCTTTAGTTATTCTTTACCAAATGGAGAGTTTTTTTCTTCTGGAATTCTGATTAGATGTATGTTGACCTTATTCCATCTACCATTAAACTTTTTTTTTTTCTTAATTGAAGTACAAAACACATAGGAAAAGTATATAAATCCTAAGTATATAGCTTGGTAAATTATCATAAAGTAAATCTATGCATGTAGCAACTATCTAAGTTAAGAAATATGAAAGCATTAAGTATCCCCAAAGCCCCCTCATTCCGATATTTAATAATTTGTGAAATTCATCTATGTTGGATACAACTATAATTTGTTCATTGCTGTGTAGTATTCCATTGTGTGAATGTACTGTGATTGATGGATTGTTATGTTGATGAAAATTTTAAATTTGATTTCCAGTTTGGAGAACATTCCTTCACATGATTTTAAGTACATAAATGCATATATACTTCATTGGGTATGTACTTAGAAGTAGACTTGCTTGGCCATAGGATATTTATTTATTTTAAATGTTTATTTATTTTTGGGAGAGAGTGCAAGTGGGGAAGGGGCAGAGAGCAAGGGGGACAGAAGATCCAAAGCAGGCTCTGTACTGACAGCAGAGAGCCCAATGTGGGGCTGAAACTCACAAACTGTGAGATCATGACCTGAGCCAAAGTCAGATGCACAATCAACTGAGCCAGCCAGATGGCCACATATTTGTTTGTTTTAGAGATATTACCAAATAATTTTGCAAAATAATCCTAACAACTTATATTCCTGCCAATAGCATACAGGAGTTTCTATTGTTGCTCATCTTTGCCAACATTTGGTATTATTAATTTCTCATTTTGGGAGTTTGTGTAGTGTCATTTTATGTTTCAAATGCCTTTCCCTGTTGATACTGCTGGAGTTGATCATCTCTTCATATGTCAAGTGCCTATTCAAAATTCCAGTCGTTCTATTGGATTTTTCATCTTATTTATTTTTTTATTTATAGGAGTTTCTTAATGTCTTCTGCATATAGACCTGCCTTTTCCTACTCTGTGGTTGTATTTTCACTTTCCTAATGGTGTCTTTGTTTTGTTTTGTTTAATTGATTTATTCATCACTTATGTATAACTCCCAGTGCTCATCCCAACAAGTGCCCTCCTTAATGCCCATCACCCATTGTGCCCACTCCCCCCACCTCTCCCTAATGGTGTCTTTGGATGAAGACATGTTTTTAATATTGTCTAATATATTAGTCTTTTCCTTTATTATTAGTTAGTGCTTTCTGCATCCTGGTCAGAATATTTTTTCCTGTCTCGAGGTTATGGAGATATTCTTCCATTTTCCCTTTTAAAAGTTTATTGTTTTGGGGCACCTGGGTGGCTCAGTCGATTAAGCGCCGACTTTGGCTCAGGTCATGATCTCACAGTCCGTCAGTTCAAGCCCCTCATCGGGCTCTGTGCTGACAGCTCAGAGCCTGGAACCTGCTTTGGATTCAGTGTTTCCCTCTCTGTCTCCGCCTCTCCCCTGCTCATGCTCTGTCTCTCTCTCAAAAGTAAACATTAAAAAAAAATTTTTTTTTAAGTTTATTGTTTTGTCTTTGCATTTAGATCTTATAATTCACCTGGATTTGATTTTTGTGGTAGCATGAAGTAGGAGTAAACTTTTTTTCTCCATATGGATTTTTATATTAACGTAACTTATTTTCTTGGAAAATTAAATCAGAATCCCAAACAGCATACAAAGGGGCATTCCCTTTAAGGACATTTGAATAATATATATATATATCCATTTGCCAAGGGTGTTTTTGTTGAATGCATATACAATGTAGTTGGAATCAATTTTTTTTTTTAAACCAAACTCTATCCATTGAACAATTCTGCTATTCCCTTTTCCCCCAGCCCCTGACAACCTCCGTTTTACTTTCTGTTTCTGAGTTTTAGATACCTTGTGTAAGCAGAATCATGCAGTATTTTGTCTTTTTGTGACTGGCATAATGTTCGCAAGGTTCATCCATATCAGTCTATGGCAGGATTTCCTTCTTTTTTAAGGCTTATTCCTCTCTGATTGTATGTGTGTAGCATACAGTCCATTTCCTCATTTACTCATCAGTGGACATTTGGGCTGCTTCCACCTCTTGGTTATTGTGAATAATGCTGCAATGAACCTAGGGGTGCAAATATATCTTTGGGATTCTGTTTTCAATTTTTTGGATGTGTATACCCAGAGGGGGGATTGCTGGGTCATGTGATAAATCTACTTTTAATTTTTTAAGGAACCTCCATACTGTTTTCCATAGTAGGTGTTCCATTTTACAGTCCCAACAACAGTGCGTAAGGGTTCCAGTTTTTCCACATCCTTGTTTTCTATTTTCTGGGGTTTTTTTTCCAGGAGTGACCATTTTATTTTGTTTTTATTTTTTTTAATGTTTATTCTTGAGAGAGACAGTAAAATAGAGCATGAGCAGGGGAGGGGCAGACAGAGAGGGGGACACAGAATCTGAAGCAGGCTCCAGGCTCTGAACTGTCAGCACAGAGTCCAACGCAGGGCTCAAACTCATGAACCCTGAGATCATGACCTGAGCTGAAGTCTGAGGCTCAACCTGTTGAGGGGATGACCATTTTAATGGTTGTGAGGAGATACCTCACTGTGGTTTTGATTTACATTTCCTTAATAATTGGTGATGTTGAGTATCCCTTTTTGTGTTTGTTGGCCGTTTGTATATCTTCTTTGGAGAAATGTCTATTGAAGTCCTTTGCCTGTTAAAAAAATTTTTTTTAATGCTTATTTTTGAGAAAGACAGAGTCAGTGGGGAGGGGCAGAGAGAGAGGGAGACACAGAATCCGAAGCATGAATAATCCTTTTAACGTGTGTTTTTTTGTTTTTGTTTTGTTTTGTTTTTTTTTGTATTCTGTGAAGAGTTTTATATAAGTATTCATCAGGGATATAGTCTATAGTTTTATTTTCTTTTAGTATCTTTGTCTGGTTTGGGTATCAGAATAAAGCTATCCACATAGAATGAATTTGGAAGTGTTCCTGTTTCTTCAGTTGTTTTTTTTTTTGAAGTTTTTGAAAAGGATTGGTGTTAATTCTTTCTTTCTTTCTTTCTTTCTTTCTTTCTTTCTTTCTTTCTTTCTTTCTTTCTTTCTTTC
>NW_024412436.1:4865241-5007267 GCF_014898765.1 Herpailurus yagouaroundi | reverse complement strand
TTCTTTCTTTCTTTCTTTCTTTCTTTCTTTCTTTCTTTCTTTCTTTCCTTTCTTTCTTTCTTTCTTTCCTTCTTATGTTTATTTTTGAGAGAGAGAAACAGAGCATGAGCAGGGGAGGGGCAGAGAGAGAGAGGGAGACACAGAATCCAAAACAGGCTCCAGGCTCTGACCTATCAGCACACAGCCTGACCCGGAACTCAAACTTGGGAACGGCAAGATCATGTCCTAGGCTGAAGTCAGACACTCCACCAACTGAGCCACCCAGGCACCCCCTGGTGTTAATTATTTAAATGTAGGTAAAGTTCCTCAGTGAAGCCATCTGGTTCTGGGTTTTTCTTTGTTGGCATGTTTTTGATTACTGATCTATCTCCTTACTATTTACAGGTTTGTTCAAATTGTTTATTTCTTCATGATTTAGTTTTGATAGGTTGTATGTTGCTATAAATGTATCCATTTCTTCCGGGTTGTTCCATGTGTTGTTGTATAATTATTCATACAAGTCTCTTAAGTTGCTTTTTATTTCTGTGACATAGTTAGTAATGTCTCTTCTTTCATTTCTGATTTCTGTTGAGTCTTTTCTCTTTTTTTCTCAGTCTAGGGAAGAGTTGTCAATATTGAAGATCTTTTTAAAAAACCAACTTTCAGGGATGCCTGGGTGGCTCAGTCATTTAAGCGCCCAGCTCTTGATTTCGGCTCAGGTCATGATCTCAGGATTCATGAGATTCAGGAGCCTGTTTGGTATTTTTTTCTCTGCCCCTCCCCCTCTTGTGTTTTCTTTCTCTCTCTCACTTTCAAAATAAATAAATATTTCAAAATAAATAAATATTTCTCATATTTCAAAATGAAAAAACCAACTTAGTTTCATTGATATTTTCTATCTTTCATTTCCTTTATTTCTGCTATAGTCTTTATTATTTCCTTCCTCTTCTAACTTTCGGTTTAATTTGTTGTTGTTTTGTTAGTTCTTCGAAGTGTAAATTGTTGGTTGAGATCTTCCTTATTTTTTAATGTAGGTATTTACTGCTATAAACTTCCCACTTGGTAGTGTACTATTTACTTAAAGTACAGATAGGGAAGTACTTTCTATTACCATTTTACCATTTTTTTCTGTGTGTCTTATAATGATTTTATTACTCTTGTTTTTATGTTTTCAATGATTTTCTTTTTTTTGTATTGACATTCTTTGATTCCTTTCCTTTGTGCATCTTCTACAGATGTTTTCATTGTGGTTAAAATAAGGATTACGTAAGACATTTTAAAGTTATAACAACTTGGGGCGCCTGGGTGGCGCAGTCGGTTAAGCGTCCGACTTCAGCCAGGTCACGATCTCGCGGTCCGTGAGTTCGAGCCCCGCGTCGGGCTCTGGGCTGATGGCTCAGAGCCTGGAGCCTGTTTCCAGTTCTGTGTCTCCCTCTCTCTCTGCCCCTCCCCCGTTCATGCTCTGTCTCTCTCTGTCCCAAAAATAAATAAAAAATGTTGAAAAAAAAATTAAAAAAAAAAAAAGTTATAACAACTTATCTTAAACTAGTAACAACTTGGGGGTGCCTGGGTGGCTCAGTCAGTTAAGCGTCTTCGCTTTCAGAATTTTCTTTATCCTTGTATTTTGCCAGTTTCACTATGATATGTCGTGCAGAAGATCGATTCAAGTTACGTCTGAAGGGAGTTCTCTGTGCCTCTTGGATTTCAATGCCTTTTTCCTTCCCCAGTTCAGGGAAGTTCTCAGCTATTATTTCTTCAAGTACCCCTTCAGCACCTTTCCCTCTCTCTTCCTCCTCTGGGATACCAATTATGTGTATATTATTTCTTTTTAGTGTATCACTTCTCTAATTTTCCCCTCATACTTCTGGATTTTTTTTATCTCTCTTTTTCTCAGCTTCCTCTTTTTCCATAACTTTATCTTCTAGTTCACCTATTCTCTCCTCTGCCTCTTCAATCCGAGCCGTGGTGGTTTCCATTTTGTTATGCATTTCGTTTAAAGCGTTTTTCAGCTCCTCGTGACTGTTCCTTAGTCCCTTGATCTCTGTAGCAAGAGATTCTCTGCTGTCAGCTATACTGTTTTCAAGCCCAGCGATTAATTTTATGACTATTATTCTAAATTCACTTTCTGTTATATTGTTTAAATCCTTTTTGATCAGCTCATTAGCTGTTGTTATTTCCTGGAGATTCTTGTGAGGGGAATTCTTCCGCTTGGTCATTTTGGATAGTCCCTGGCGTGGTGAGGACCTGCAGGGCACTTCCCCTGTGCTGTGGTGTATAACTGGAGTTGGTGGGCGGAGCCGCAGTCAGACCTGAGGTCTGCCCCCCAGCCCACCGCTGGGGCCACAGTCAGACTGGTGCGTGCCTTCTCTTCCCCTCTCCTAGGGGCGGGATTCACTGTGCGGTGGGGTGGCCTGTCTGGGCTACTTGCACACTGCCAGGCTTGTGATGCTGGGGATCTGGCGTCTTAGCTGGGGTGGGTAGGCAAGGTGCACGGGGGCAGGAGGGGCAGGCTTAGCTTGCTTCTCCTTAGGTGATCCACTTCAGGAGGGGCCCTGTGGCAGTAGGAGGGAGTCAGATCCGCTGCCGGAGGTTTGGCTCCGCAGAAGCGCAGAGTTGGGTGTTTGCGCGGAGCGAGCAAGTTCCCTGGCAGGAACTGGTTCTCTTTGGGATTTTGGCTGGGGGATGGGCGGGGGAGATGGCGCTGGCGAGCGCCTTTGTTCCCCACCAAACTGAGCTCTGTCGTCCGGGGGCTCAGCAGCTCTCCTTCCCTTTGTCCTCCAGCCTTCCCGCTTTCTGAGCAGAGCTGTTAACTTATGACCTCCCAGCCGCCAAGTCGCGCTTGCTGTCGGCACACAGTCCGTCAGGCCCCTCCGCTTTTTGCAAGCCAGACTCGGGGGCTCTGCTTGGCCGGCGAGCCGCCCCTCCGCCCCGGCTCCCTCCCGCCAGTCCGTGGAGCGCGCACCGCCTCGCCGCCCTTCCTACCCTCTTCCGTGGGCCTCTCGTCTGCGCTTGGCTCCGGAGACTTCATTCTGCTAATCCTCTGGCGGTTTTCTGGGTTATTTAGGCAGGTGTAGGTGGAATCTAAGTGATCAGCAGGACGCGCGGTGAGCCCAGCGTCCTCCTATGCCGCCATCTTCCCTCTCCATCCAGTTAAGCGTCTTCGGCTAAGGTCATGATCTCACAGCTTGTGGGTTCGATCGAGCCCCACATTGGGCTCTGTGCTGACAGCTCAGAGCCTGGAGCCTGTTTCGGATTCTGTCTCTCTCTCTCTCTCTCTCTCTCTCTCTCTCTCTCTCTGCGCCCTTCCCCTGCTCATGCTCTGTCTCTCTCTCTCAAAAAATAAAAATAAACACTGAAAAAAATTAAAAAAAAAAAACTGGTAACAACTTCAGTCACATACACAAATTACTCCGTTACATCCTTCCCCCACTTTATTTTATTTTTTTAAAGTTCATTTATTTATTTTGAGGGAGAGAGAGAGCATGAGCTGGGGAGGGGCAGAGAGAAAGGGAGACAGAACCTCTAAAGCACAATCCATGCTGTCAGTGCAAGCCCAATGTGGGGCTTGAACTTGTGAATCAAGAGCCATGACCTGAGCCAACATCAAGAGTTGGATGTGGGGCGCCTGGGTGGCTTGGTCGGTTAAGCGTCCAACTTCGGCTCAGGTCATGATCTCACGGTCCGTGAGTTCGAGCCCCGCGCTGGGCTCTGTGCTGACAGCTCAGAGCCTGGAGCCTGTTTCAGATTCTGTGTCTCCCTCTCTCTCTGCTCCTCCCCTGTTCATGCTCTGTCTCTCTCTGTCTCAAAAATAAATAAACGTTAAAAAAAATTTTTTTTTAAAAAGAGTTGGATGCTTAATGGACTGAGCCACCACCTAGGTGTTCCTCCTTCCCCCCTTTTATTTTCACTGTCACATATCACATCTTTGTGTATGTTGTATTCATTGACTCTAGTGTTACAATAATTTTAACCCTGTTATCCTTTAAACTCTATGCCCAAATTAAAAGTGATTTACACATCATGTTTACAAAGATTTCTGTAGTTATCTATTTGCCTTTCCCAGAGACCTTTATATTAAAAAATTTTTTTAATATTTATTATTGAGAGAGAGAGTGAAAGCACAAGTGGAGGAGGGGCAGAGAGAGAGAGACAAACACACAGAACCCAGAGCAGGCTTGGCACTGTCGGCACAGAGCCCGACGCGGGGCTCGACCCCACAAACTGTGAGGTCATGACCTGAGCTGAAGTCGGACGCACAGCTGACTGAGCCACTCAGGTGCCCCCAAACCTTTATGTTTTTCTATGCTTGTGTGTTTTGCTGTCTGGTACTTTTTGTTTTAACTTGAAGGACTCCCTTTAGTCATTCTTGGAAAGCAGATCTTGTGGTGATGGACTGAATCCCTCAGCTTTTATCAGGAAGGTCTTTCTTTCTTTTGTTTTGCTGGATATACTATTCTTGGTTTGCATGGTTTTTTGGTGGTGGTGGTTGTTGTTGTTACTGTTTTTCTTTCAGCACTTTGAATATATTATCCCATTCCCTCCTGGCCTGTGATGTTTGTGCTGAGAAATCCACTGATCTAATGGGAGCTCCTTTGTACGTGATGACTCACATTTCCCTTGCTACTTTCAAGATTCTCTCTTTAACTTTCGACAGGTTGCCTATAATATGTCTTAGTGTGGCCTCTTTGGGCTCATCGTACTTGGAGTCCGTTGAGCTTTTTGAGTATGGCTGTCCATTTTCTTTGGGAAGATTTGGAAAGTTTACAGCCATTATTTTTTCAAACAAGCTCTCTGCTTCTCCCTTTTCTTCGTCTGGAACTTCCATATATATTGCTCAGTTTGTTGTGTTCTAGAAGTCTCTTAGGGTTTTCTTCACTTTCTTTCATTCTTCCTTTTTGTTCCTCTGACACAATAATTTCAAATGAGTTGTCTTCAGGTTTGTTGATTCTTCTTTCTGCTTGATCAAGCCTGATGTTGATCCCCTCTAGTAAATTGGTAAATGTTATTATATTCTTCATGTCTAAAATTACCATTTGCCTCTTTCTGCAGTTTTTACTTCACTGGCGATATTCTCCTTTTGTTCATGCAGTGTTTCCCTAGTTTCATTCAGGTGTCTATTTGTGTCCTCTTATGATGCATTGAGCTTCTTTAGTACGATTAATTTGAATTCTTAGGCAGTTCGTAGATCTTCATCTTATTAGGGTCAGTTACTGAAAATTTATTTTGTTCCTTTGGGCTGTTACACTGTATCTTTGTGTGCCTCAGTATTTTGTTGTTGTGGTTTTTGCTTTGGAAAAAATAGCCATCTCCTCCTGGTCTTTTTAGACGGGTTTTGTGTAGGTAAGGTCTTCACCAGTCAGCCCAGCTAGAGATTCTGGAGGTCCCTTAAACTTTTTATGAGGATGTATCTTCTCCGGTCCATTCAGAGAGATGGAATTTTCCATTCCATTCTGCTCCCTTTTCCATCTGTGATCCTGCAAGGAAGCCACTGTGCTCTCTTTTGTTCTCTCAAGTTTTATCAATGCTGAGTCAGGAGAGACAGAAACTAGTCCCTTGGTAGCCCTCCTCCACCTGCCTGTAAGCTGGAATGTTGGACATACATTCCACTCTTCTCTTTCCTTTCCAATGGAGAAGCTGCAAGTTGGGCTTTCCACCCGCCCCGCTCCCCCCCCCCCCCCCCCCCCCCCCCAGTTTTGTGCTGTGCTGCCTTGGGGAAGGCTCTGGTGTGAATTGAAATGAAATAAGCTTTTCTTATTCCTTTCATTATGGCTGTACTTGGCTTTGAACTTTCCTGGTATATTGCTTTCTTAACTGGTCTTTGGTATTCTCATAAAGGCTTTTTGACTTTATATTGTTATTAAAAGCCAGTGTTTCTCTAGGGGAATGAGTTGAGGCATCCTGTTTTGCAATTTTGCTGATATCACTCTCCATATGGATTTTACCCACCATCTTTTATGGTAAAGATTGTTTTCCCCGCTGTTGCTATTCAGTGTGCCATTAATAATAAATTAAGAGTTCATATGTGGATAGATCCATTTCTGTACTCTATTTTGCACCGTTGGCCTATTTGTACTTTTTAAAATACCAAACTGTTTTAATTGCAATAGCTTTGTAATGAGGGGCGCCTGGGTGGCGCAGTCGGTTAAGCGTCCGACTTCAGCCAGGTCACGATCTCGCGGTCCGTGAGTTTGAGCCCCGTGTCAGGCTCTGGGCTGATGGCTCAGAGCCTGGAGCCTGTTTCCGATTCTGTGTCTCCCTCTCTCTCTGTCCCTCCCCCGTTCATGCTCTGTCTCTCTCTGTCCCAAAAATAAATAAATGTTGGAAAAAAAAATTTTTTTTAAATAAAATAAAATTTAAAAAAAAAATGCAGTTGAGGGGCACCTGGTTGGCTTAGTCGGTAAGCATCCAACTCTTGCTTTTGGCTCAGGTCATGATCTGAGATGGAGCCCTGCATTGGGCTCTGTGCTGATAGTGTGGAGTCTGCTTGGGATTCCCTCTCTTTCTCTCTCTCTCTCTCTCTCTCTGCGCCTCCCCCATTTGTGCACATGCACACTCCCAAAATAAATAAATAAACTAAAAAAAAATACAATTGAGGGGCTCCTGGGTGACTCAGTTAGTGGAACGTCTGGCTCCTGATTTCAGCTCAGGTCATGATCTCAGGGTTGTGCGATCGAGCCCTGGGCCCTGTGCTGAGCGTGGAGCCTGAGATTCGCTCTGTTTTTTCTTCTGCCCCTCTCCTCCACTTCATGTGCTCTCTCTCTCTCTCTCTCTAAAATAAAAAAAAAAACTTCCAATCCATGAACACAATACATCTCCCTTACTTTACTTAGGACTTTAATTTTACTCAGCAATGTTTTATAATTTTCAGTATCATGTGTCTTACATATGTTTAAGTAGTTCATATTTTTCATGTTATTGTAAATGATATTATTTTTAAAATTTCAGTATCTGATGATTTTGTTGCTGGTATAGAGACGTGACATTGATTTTTACATATTGATCTTGTATCCTGCAACTTTGCTACATTCGCTTATTCTAATAAATTTTTTAAAAATTGATTACATAGGATTTTCTGCTTACATGATCAAATCGTCTGTGAATAAGAAGACAGTTTTACTTTATTATTTATTCTTCATTTTATTTTATGGAACGGTAGCGATGTCTTTCAAAACCATCCAAGTGCTCAGTAACATTACCTGTACTTTTGTTTTCACCTTCAGATTATGACTGTACCCAATGACCCGTATACTTTTCTCTCTTGTGGTGAAGACGGAACTGTTAGGTGGTTTGACACACGCATCAAAACTAGCTGCACGAAAGAAGATTGCAAAGATGTAAGAATCAAATTTTTATACAAGTGACAAAAAAATTAACATTATAATTAAAATCGGACAATAAGTTATCTCTAGGTTCTAAGATTGTGGATGGATTTAATTTCATTAAATCTTGCTGACCTAACATAATTACTCAGTTTTAGTCTTGTATTTTGGAGTAATTTTTGTTTTTTCCTTTTCAGAATGTAATTTTCATTATTCAAATATTATTTGCTTTTTTAACCTCCAATTTATCTTTCCATATGATTTTTATTTTGATTGGTTTATAAGGAAAATTTACAATGTTGTGTTAGAAGTCAATTTTGGAATTGTGTAGCAAGCTGTAAAAAAAGAAAAAAAAGGAATTTTCCTTATAGTGATAAACTGCTGAGGAGGAATATTGACCACGTATATCTATTTTGATCTCATGTCAGCTGAATTTGTTAGAAACACTAACAGATATCTGAAAAATAAATGAAAAGGAAACCATGTTGTTGTTTTCCTTCTCATTATCATCCTAGCCTAGGATTTTTAAGAAAGGTTATTTTCTTCTAATTCAAAGGTTAGTATTTTTAATGTTCAAGTGTTTTAAGTCTTTAGAGTATCCTCTCTGTGGCAGAGCTCTGTGACGCTGGTGTTTTCTCTTTCATAGGATATTTTAATTAACTGCCGACGTGCCGCCACCTCGGTAGCTATTTGTCCACCGATACCTTATTATCTTGCTGTCGGCTGTTCAGATAGCTCAGTACGAATATATGATCGGCGAATGCTGGGCACAAGAGCCACAGGTAAACAGCTGTATGTTAGAGAAAATATAAGATTCTGTCAGTTCAAAGAATAAATCTGTAGGACATATTTGCAGTTTTAAAATGTCATTAGTTTGTCATAAAATTCAGTAAACACAATGTAATTAAATAATACGGATTCATAGAAAAACAGCATTTTACCAAGGTTTTATGACCCTATCAGTGTGATGCTTTTGTAGTTTGTCACCTTAAAAAGTTGTAACAGTTGACATGTTAGTTTCCTATGACTGTCATAATGAATTGCCACATGTTGGGTGGCTTAAGATAACAGAAATTCTCACATTTCTGGAGGCTACATGTCTAAAATCAAGGTTTCACAGGGTTTTCTGCTGGTGGCTCTCAGGGAGGATCTATTGCATACTTCTGGCTTCTGGTGATTGCTATTCATCTTGGCTTTTAAGTGTTTCATTTCAATCTCTGCTTCTGTGTTGACATGCCATTCTCCCGTATGTGTGTCTGAATCCACATTTTCCTCCTTGTATGAGGACATATTGGATCTAGGGTCCACTCTAATCTAGTTATGACCTCATCTTACTAATTATATCTGCAAAGACCCTATTTCCAAATATCCCAAATATTCCAGAACCATTCTGAGGTTCTGGGTGGACGTGAATTTTGTGGGGGACACTATCAGCCCACAACACTTCGCCTTCCTTGTTTTAAAAAAATTTTTTTAAATTTCAATTTAGAGAGAGTGAGAAAGAGCAAACAGGGGAGAGAGGCAGAGGGATAGAGAGAGAAGAGAGAGAGAGAGAATCCCAAGCAGGCTCCATGCTCAGCATGGAGCCCAACGCAGGGCTCAATCCCACGACCCCGATATCATGACCTGAGCCGAAATAGAGTTGGATGCTCAACTGACTGAACCACCCTGGTGCCCCGGCACTTGGCTTTCCTAATTTCTCTTTGCAGGAGACAGAAGAGTTAGAAAGAACAGTGACTTGGCTTTGTGTTACTGTATAGCATATGTTTATGCCTAAAGTACTGTTAGCTATGCTGTTGAATCCATCTAAAACTCCTCATTCGCTCCTCATCCACTGTGGGATCAAACCACTTCTGAAATACCCAACTGAAAGCCATCGTTCTTCAGCATTTTTCAGTAAGGGAAGGCCAGGATTTTATACCCACATACCCACCAAATATACAAACATATATACACACTCACATATATTCGCGTATTTTGTATTGCCCAAAATAAAAATGGACTTGGCCAGAAACTAACAATGTCAAGCTCAGGGTCAATTTATGTCCAGTAAAAATGAACATAGATTATGGAAATGGGAGGACGAGGTGGGGTTTGGTTTGGTTTTGGAACCGTGATTGAGGTGTCTTATGTATCTGGATAATGCACTTTTAGGGGGAACAGTAGTAATATAATATGAAATTGTAGGCTAACTTACTGTTTCTCAACAGATGGGACACGGTTGGCATTTTCGGCAGAACAAGGCCTCCTTGTGCAGTGTTCGTACAGTTTTATGGGACTCTCAGAATTTAGCATTCCCAGACCTCCAGTGCACAAAATGCCAGTTGACCCTTTCTCTATTATACTGTATTATGTTGATGACTACCAAAATTAATTAAAGTTGGAATACTACCCCCCTTCGTTATGTTATAAGAGGAAAATTTCAGGACAATCAAAAATCTTTTAAAAACATAGGGGAGCCTGGCTGGCTCAGTTGGAAGAGATCTCAGGATCATGAGTTTGAGCCCCATGTTGGATGTAGAGATTACTGAAAGAAAGAGAAGAAAGAGAAGAAAAGAAAAAAGGAGAGGGGAGGGGAGAGGAGAAGAGAGGGGAGGAGGAAGGGAAGGGAAAGAAAGAGGGAAGGAAGGGACGGAAGGGAAGTGAAGCGAAGCAGAGGGAAGGGATGGGAAAGAGGAGAAAGGAAGGAAGGAAAGGGAAGAGAGGGAAGGAAGGAGAGGGAGGGACAGGAAGGGGAAGCAAAGGGAGGGAAGGGAAGAGAAGCAAGGGAAGGAAGAAAAGGGAGGGAAGAGAGGAGAGGAAGGGGAAGGAGGGAAGGAAAGGAAAAGAAGAAAAGTGAATGTAAATTAAAAAAAATTTTTATTTGCTATCTTTTTAAATGTTTACTTTTGAGAAAGAATGAAAGTGCGAGTCGGGGAGGGGCAGAGAGAGAATCCCAGGCAGGCTCTATGCCGTCAGTCAGCACAGAGACCAACTCAGGGCTCAGACTCCAGAACTGTGAGATCGTTACCTGAGCTGAAATCAAGTCGGACTCTTAACCGACTGAGATACCCAGGTGCCCCTAAATCATAAATCATTTTAACTGATTAAATAACTCATATTTCTAATTAAACGCTTTATGTAATCTGGAATTCCAGCAACTCAGGAAATTTTTTAAAAGATACGTAGACTTCATGCTGTATTCTTTATTATTTTGTTATAAAATCAGACTATTGAGAAAAGAGCCTCTTCTAGAAATAGAACAGGATAGTTTGGATTTTATATTGCTACATTAAATCACATATCTCATAATTCAGATTAAGAGTTTTTTAAATGTTTTTCTTAAAAAAATTATACAACTTCCTATTTTCTTATTTAGGGAATTATGCAGGTCGAGGAACTACTGGAATGGTTGCCCGTTTTATCCCTTCCCATCTTAATAATAAGTCCTGCAGGGTGACATCTCTGTGTTACAGCGAAGATGGCCAAGAGATTCTCGTTAGTTACTCTTCAGATTATATATATCTTTTTGACCCGAAAGATGATACAGCACGAGAACTTAAAACTCCTTCTGCAGAAGAAAGAAGAGAAGAGGTAAGCTTACTCAAAACCATGTTCTTCATTCAGTTCAGAAGACACTGACTCAGTGACTCCTGGGGCCTGTAGGCCTTCAAAAAATAGAATTGATTCGCAAGACATTTGTAGTCGAAGTTTTGAAAGAGGACTTGGAATATACCTGGAAGAACAGGGGCTGACTAGAAAAAAGTATTGTGAAACATTCTTAAAGAGAAAATTTTTAATAGCAAAATGTTTCTTTAGCTTTGTGGAGGCACAGGAGCAAGCAAGAAATATCAACAGTTCTAACAGTTGCGGGAAAAGCGATTAAAATAATAAAAAATGGGAGGTGTAAATTCCCAAGAGACTAAATGTTTCTGTTCATACACCAATCGGAGTTGTATCTGTTACCATTTTCTGTTCACATGTGGACAGCAATCCCCTTCTCTCCTGATGGTGCCTCTCTTTCACAATTATGAACGAGTGGCATCCATCCGTGGGTTTATTTTACAGAACACATCTGAGCGAATGAGAAAAAGGCAAGCTAAAATACACGCACGCACACACACAATCGGGAGAGGAGGGGATTGCTGACCACATATGAATGGAAGATGGTATTTGGTTAACTTCTATTGGTGAACGAAAACATTTAGTCTTATTGGAGTTTATATATCACATTTTATATCTGTTACATATATATCTATACACATACAATATTCTATATTGAAAACTAAGTGACAGAATTGCTGCCACTAAAATGACTCTACAATAGTGAACCATTAGGGTGCCTGGCTGGCTCAGTCATCTGGAGCATGTGACTCTTGATCTTAGGGTTGTGGGTTCAAGTTCCACATTGGATGTAGAGAATTTTTAAAAATAAAATCTTTTAAAAAATAAAATAGCAAACCATCTTATTTATAAAAGGCAAAAACCAGAAAAAATGTATCTTTGTCAATATACAGCAATAGAAAAGTGTTTGTTTTAACCTATTAAACTTCTTTCCCCAACATATTTTTCACTTTGGCTTTTTTTTTTTTTTTTTAATGTCCTATGTTTAATCACTTGGCTTATAAATGTTTTTGAAATTAACTGTTGCTTTATTAATTATCAGTGACTTTTTGGTATTGGACCAACTCCTATCAGTGAACGTATTTTAAAGGTATTAAGGAACAACAATTTTGTAATTCGTGTGAGATGCAAAACTAAATCCAGTACTTACGGTTGTGGGTTTAGAGGGCTATAAAATTAGGAAAAAATCGGGATAACTTTATAAATCTATTTTGGGCTTTTAAAAGTGTTGGTGTATTTAAATGAATTAGGAAATTGACAGAGAAAGGGGTATGATGGCTAATGAAAGCTGTTTTTTACTTTATTGGCCTGATTGAAAACATGAGATCTGCTCTGTTATTTTGTTGCTGCTGGGTAATTTTCTCTTGAGATGCGTGTTTTAGTGAATGAAGTTACATTCCAACTTCGTGACTGTTACATAATGAAAGTTGGAATGCAGAAACATTTGAAGTGGGCCAGCCAGCTTTTGTACCATAGAATACTTACGTGTTTACATATGTAAACACAATATGTTTACATAATTGGGGTGAATGAGGCTGAGTCGTGAACAGTGAATGTGGTTTTCTCAGTGTTCTTTGTTGAATTAAGAAAAATAATTCTGAAAATGGATTAAAATTACAAAACTAAATCATGCTTCTATAATAAACCAAATAATTGACAGGTGTATATAGAAGTTGGTAGTCTGTCTCCTTCTTAAGCTCAACATCTGTTCTTCAGTGTTTTATCCTAAATCCTTGACACGTGCCTACTGTGCACTAGGTCCTATACTAAACTTTAGAAAATCTGGGATGACTGTGACCAAGACATAGCCTCTCCCTCAGGAATTTACAGTTTAGTGGGAATAGAGATACAAATAAATGAATATATAAAACTTAATAGAATTCTAAATAAGAGTTATGTTCTGGGGTGCCTGGGTGGCTCAGTCAGTTAAGTGTCCGGCTCTTGATTTTCACTCAGGTCATGAATCCAGGGTCGTGGGATCGAGCCCCACATCAGCACAGAGCCTGCTTGGGATTCTCTTTCTTCCTCTCTCTCTCTCTGCCTCTCCCCTGCCCATGTACGCATATGTGCTTGCTCTCAAAATAAATAAACTTAAAAAAAAAGAAGAAATTATGTTCTATATGAGTAGACATACTCATATGAGAAGGAATAATGTATTTTGATTGGAAATGTAAGAAATGATTGAGTAGGGTTTTAAAATATGAATAAAAGTTTCACATAATGATTTTTTCTTGTGTTTCAGTGGTATCTTTAAATTTTCTTAATTTGTGGGGGCTTCTTTTTATTTCTTTATATCCTCTAATAATTTCTCTTTTATTTTTTTCATTGTCTAGTTCAATTTTTTTACTTCTCATTTTTCTTATTTTTTGTGTTCCTTTTTTCTTTTTATTGTCTTTTCTGTCTTTTCCTTTTCCTCTAATATCTTTTTGACATTTTCCTATTTGCCCCACCCCGTTATTGGACTACTTTGTTGAACCCAGTCTCTAATGTTCTCCTGGTCCCCATGATTTGTCCCTAAAATACATACCCCAGATCTGTAGTACAGCTTCCCATTCTGACTCCCGCTACTGCCCTGATCCAAGGCATCAACCATCTCGCCTAGATTATTATGGTAGCTTTTAACCAGTCCCCCTGCTTTGACTCCTCTGCCCCCATAGTCCTTTAGCTACATAGCAGCCAAAGCGATCCTTTAAAACCGAGTCAAATTATGCTGCTCTTCTGATCAGTACTACAGGTGGTTGCCCATCTCATTTAAAGCAAAACTAAGGTTTCTACAGTGGCTTCAAGACCTTGTCTCATGTAGTTCTTGTTATTGCTGCTCTTCTCTCAGTACTTCTATTGTACTCTTCTCTGACCACATCTACTTACTTACTCAGGCAGCCCAGATGTGCTTTACCTTATGGCTTTTGTGTTTGCCAGGCATGAAATGGTCTTCCCAGGTAATCACAGCCTTTAACTTTCTGGTACTGCCTGTCTCCTTTGTCTACTTAATTTTTTCCCCATAACATTCAGCACTTTCTTTGTATATTTTACTTTTTTTTTTTTTGTAATCATGTATTGTTTTTCTACTCCAGTAGCCTATAAGTTCTGTGACGTTGGGAGTTTTGTATAGTTTATCCATTGATCTTTTTCCACTATCTAGAGTAGTGCCTGACACATAAAACATGCTCAGGAAAATCTTCTTTGAATAACTGAATTAATGCTTGTACCATTTTCGGTATTCTTGACTAGATTATTTTGCATATCTCAAAAAGTCAAACTTGGGACTGTTTTTAACTTGAATGTCTTGTTCCAGAAATAGTTGCTGAGGTTATAACAACCAGTTCTTTGCTTGTATAATATAAAGTTTCTTCCCCTAACCATGGAGCAGGGCTCCATTCTATTCTAAATATAGTTCACATGGAGTGAGGCCCTCTGTTTCTGGAAATGATTTTAGTCTAAGATTTTGGCCAGCTACCACACTAGGCTTTCTCTAATCTTCTGGTTATTTTGTGTCGTACTTGTGGCTTCCTGTGTAGATTTTCTATCCTCTGTTGCTCTTTGCCATATTTACCTACTTAGGAATTTGTGAGGGCTTTTATTTTTCTGTCTTCTTTGCTGAGGGTGTTGACATATTTTTTCCCCCAACCTCCTTATTGCTCAGAATGGTTTCCAGGAGAAAACAGAAAATTTACAGCTAAGTTGTCAGCAAGTTTCTATCAAAATCTGCTTAATTGTCAGGGAAAATATCGGTGAATGTTTTGTTAAAAAAATAAAAATAAAGGGAATGACCCACAAAATGGGAGAAAATATTTGTATAACATATATTTGATTTATGATTTAGAATCTGTATATATCCTATATTTTACTAATGATTTAGAATCTAGTATCCAAAATATATCAAAACCACAGTGAGGTACCACTTCGTACTCACCAGTTTGGCTAAAATAAAAAAGTCAGTAACGGTGTTGATGAAGACAGGAAGAAATTGGAGCTTTCACACGTTGCTGATAGGAATGTAAAATGGTGCAGCTGCTTTGGAAAACAGTTGGGCAATTCCTCAAAAGTTAAACATAGAATTATCATGTGACCCAGCAATTCCACTTCCAGATATATACTGAAGAGAATTGAAGACATATGTCCCCACAAAAACTTGCACATATGTTCACAGCAATATTATTCACGGTAGCCAAAAAAGTGGAAACAACTCAATGTGCATCGACTGATGAATGAATAAACAAAACATGGTATATCCAAATCATGGACTGTTACTGAGCCGTAAAAAGGAATGAAATACTGATACATGGGGCAACATGGATGAACTTCGAAAATATTATGCTAAGTGAAAGAAGCCAGACAGAAAGGGCCACATCTGCTTCTATTTGTATGAAATGTCCAGAGTGGGCATATCTAGAGAGCCAGAAAGTAGATTGGTTGTCTCCAGGAACTGAGTCGAAGGAGAAATTGGGAGTAGCTGCTCGTAGCTATAGGATTTCTCTTTGAGGTGATGAAAATGTTCTGGAATTAGTGGTGATACAAGTGGTTACACAGCTCTGAGCATATGCACCACTGACTTACATACTTTAGAAGGGTGGGTATTGTGGTATATGTGTTATATCTCAATCACAAATGTTAAAAATATAAAAGTTACAGAGAATAATCAAGAGTGTCAAGTGCTATAGACATCAATAGAAGTTGGGCAATGTGCCATTTGAATTGCTAGTTGATTGTTGATCATTTTGTCATTGATCAGTGAACTGAGCAATTAATCGCCTGTTGATGACATTGGTGAGAATGAGTTCAGTGGAAAGATGGGAGCGTAAGGTAACGGTGAAGTGAAGGAGGAGCGGTAGATAAAGGGATAAATATAGACCTTTTTCAAGAAGCTTGACAGTAAAGCTTCAGAAAACAGGGGGAAAGAGTATAGCTGACTAAAACCATAAAATTGAGGTGTTTTGTGTATTAAAAATGGTAAAAACCTTTAGCATATCGTAAGGAAGAAATGAGGAAATGGATGCAGGTATGGGAAGGAGTAATTATTGAAGCAAGGTGCTTGAGGAGTTTGAAGGAACAAAATGTAAAAGCACAGATGGGAGAGATTAAGCCTTAACAAAATAAATGATACACCTTCGGAGAAAGGTTAGAAGAAATTAGGAAGTTGCAGATTATAGATAAGTTTGTAGAATGCAGCTGAGGAAATTGATGTCACTTCTGCAGGACTGACTGTATTTTCTCTGAAGTAGGAGGAAGAGGTATTAGCCAAGAACGAGGGAAACAAGGTAGAGTAGAGACCCTGAGGTGAGTCATGAAGGGTTGCAGTAGATGCTGGGGGGAATCGGAGACTAAACTGTCAATGATAATCAAATAGTGATCATTCCTCTTGTCAGATATGTAGGTATTTGACCTACACTACTTGTATCATCGTAATAGAAAACTCAGGCTCAGTGTGATTAGACGACTTCCCTGTGGTCAGCTGGTAAGTGATACAGGTGGGAGTAGAAGTCACCTACACATGATTTCAAAGTTGTGTTCAGATTCTTTAGGGTGAAGATGTCAAGTGTAAGCTGTACCATCAGTAGATCTCGTCCTTATAAGAGCCTTCGTATTTTGACGTAGCATCTCATTTGCATCCTCAGTAAAGAGAGCAAGGACATGGAAAGAATCCGTTAGACTTAAAGCGTGCTTTAAGAGTTGAGCCAATGAGTTTCGTCTTCGTCTTTTAGTTACGACAGCCTCCTGTGAAGCGTTTAAGACTTCGTGGTGATTGGTCGGATACTGGACCCCGAGCAAGGCCTGAGAGTGAACGAGAACGGGATGGTAACTATACTTTGGTTAAGCTTTTCTAATATGGTATTGGAAAAATAATCTTTTAACTTCTTTTTTTTTTTTTTTTTTGCTAGTGTAAGTGATGCTGCAATGAATGTCCTTGTACATATATCTTAACGTACTCATGCAAGTGTATCTGAGGATAAATCCCTAAAAGTGGAATGAGCAACTGGGTCACTGGATAAGTGCATTTGTATTTTGATAGCTATCAAGTTACCCTCCAAAATTAATGCACTATTTTACCTTCCTTCTAGAAGTAGGAGTATTCATTGCCATATCAAACATTAGGTATTATCAAACTTCTTGATTTTTGCCTTTTTATTAGATGTAAAGAGAAACAAAAACTCTCAGTTTCCAACCCAAGACTTTTATGATAGCAGATAAAATCTTTTTTTCCCTTTTTATCAAATGCCTTTGACAAAGCATAAGAAATTACCTTGGGAGCTTTAAGATGGCACACTTTTAAAATAGAATTAATCTGTGTGTATTTTACTGATTGGTCTGTAGCCAAAATCTTATTCTGATGACTTCTGAATTCTGTTAAGATCAAAAACATGTTTATTCCCCAATATATTTTCCTTGCTACCATCTTATAATATATACTTAAATATAAAGCTACATTACATAAAGGCAATAAAGTATAAAGTTTTCATAGAAAATTCAAGAACAAATGATGCGCATTTTAAATTATATGATTGTAGAATAAAATTATCAGTTTTAATTTGATGTCATACTTAATTTGGTAATTTCCTTAAGAGAAAACTCATATATTTGAAGGAGGAAAGAGGGAGAGGGAAGAGACAAATACAGCAGCTTTTGGTTTTTGTTAATTTTGAATATATGGAATATGCTTACAGTATGATGAAAATAAATTCGGTTTAAGGAAATGTAAGTGAGAGGACAAGCCTTTCTTATAATCAGTCAGTTTACAGTTCATGAGCACTTCCTGGCTGTGCACTCTTCGAACTAAAGATGTGAGTTGAGGTCACGATGGGAGATGTGACGGTACCTAAGAATAGACAAAGATGTGGGAAATATAAATTCTATTCTTGAGGAACTCAGAATACAGAGAGTGACTTATATAAACATTTACTATGAAATGTAATGATAGCTCTAAGAGATTCATATACATGCATATGATTTATTTAGGCAGTTTGATTCTTTTTTTTTAAATTGTTTTCATTTTAAAGGCCTTAAAAATCTAGATTTTTGCATTAATGAAAGATCCTGACTTATTACTGAATTCACTGATCAGACCTGTATTGTAATAGGTGAGCAGAGTCCCAATGTGTCATTGATGCAGAGAATGTCTGACATGTTATCAAGGTGGTTTGAAGAAGCAAGTGAAGTTGCACAAAGCAATAGAGGACGAGGAAGATCTCGACCCAGAGGTAATTTTTCTTGTTCATTAAAGTCAGCCAAAAGCTGGCAAAAGCTGTTTTATTGAGATATATATATATATACACACACACACACACACACACACACACATATGTATATATATATATTTTTTTTTTTCAACGTTTATTTTATTTTTGGGACAGAGAGAGACAGAGCATGAACGGGCGAGGGGCAGAGAGAGAGAGGGAGACACAGAATCGGAAACAGGCTCCAGGCTCTGAGCCATCAGCCCAGAGCCCGACGCGGGGCTCGAACTCACGGACCGTGAGATCGTGACCTGGTTGAAGTTGGACGCTTAACCGACTGCGCCACCCAGGCGCCCCTATTTTTTTTTTTTTTAATGTTTATTTTTGAGAGAGAGAAAGACAGGGTGTGAGTGGAGGAGGGGCAGAGAGCGAGGGAGACACAGAATCTGAAGCAGGATCCAGGCTCCCAGCTATCAGCACAGAGCCCGATGCGGGGCTCAAACCTACGAACCGTGAGATCATGACCTGAGCTGAAGTCGGACTCTAAACTGACTGAGCCACCCAGGTGTCCCGATATTTGTTTGCTTTTTTTTTTTAAGTTTGTTTATTTTTGAGAGAGGAGGAGGGGCAGAGAGAGAGAATCCCAAGCAGTCTCCACGCTGTCAGTGCAGAAACTGACGCGGGGCTCATGAACCTTAAGATGGTGACCTGAATCAAAATCAAGAGCCAGACGTTAACTGACTTGGCGCCCTTGATGTCTGTATTATTTATATCATCCATTTTATACCATTTTATATATAATATATGTAATAATCTATAATCATCACACATTTCTTAACTGTATTGTGTGAAGCAGTAGAGGACCAAGGGTTCTGAGTATAATTTGTCCCTTCGTGTTGTAGGCCTAGCCCTTGTTTTTGCTTTTCTAAAAAAAAAAAGGTAAGGACGTCTGATCGTCCCCTTTGAAGTCCCTTTTGTATGCATTCTGAAAATGGAAATATATAAAACTCTGTAGATAAAGAAGGTTTATATAATGGAATAGTTTCTCCTTTTGGTTACCCAGGCATTGGTTTCTAAGTGCTGTTTCTGGTGCTAGCTGACCCGTTTTCATATCTTGGTTCACTACTTTCTGGAGTTGGGGTCTTTGGCAAGTTACTTCTCTCTGTCAAAAATGAGGAGTATGAATGTTAACTCCTAAGTTGTTAAAACACCAAAATAAAAAGTTATATTGATTTTTATCTATAAATGGTTCACGTTAACTCCTGCATCTCAATTAACTTTTTAAAAAATTCCTTAGGCTGGGGATTTGCTTAAGAGTTATTGTATTTGAGGGGCGCCTGGGTGGCGCAGTCGGTTGAGCGTCCGACTTCAACCAGGTCACGATCTCACGGTCCGTGAGTTCGAGCCCCGCGTCGGGCTCTGGGCTGATGGCTCAGAGCCTGGAGCCTGTTTCCGATTCTGTGTCTCCCTCTCTCTCTGCCCCTCGCCCGTTCATGCTCTGTCTCTCTCTGTCCCAAAAATAAAAAATAAACGTTGAAAAAAAAAAGAGTTATTGTATTTGTGCTTAAATTTGAAATAAGAATTATTTAAACCATGGTCATTAAAAGAAAAAGTTTCATATTCTGTGGCAGTTGCATCTTGCAAGATATGAACTTGATTAGTCCTTTCCATCTTTTAATAACATCTAGGCTTGGGGAAAATTGTTAATGTTTATTGATTATTCCTAATTATTCCTTTGCAGATAGCACAAAGCCTAGCATAGCACATAGTAGACACTCAAGTCTTTTTAAATCATGACCGAGCATGTTAGTTTAATGGTTAAAACATTGCTAATGATGTAGGAATCAGAAACTTAACCTTGTTTTGACCTATTTATAACTTTACTCTTCCCAGTAATATTTTTCTTAAATATTTCAAATACATTATGTTGTAGAATGGAAAGATATTAATAAAATCCACTCTCCTATTATCCAGTCATTAAGTCAGAACCATCATCTTTAAATTAAAGAGACTAGATGTTATTTATAGGCATTTCACAAGCTATTATTTAGCTTTGTATAAACGAAGGTACCATATTGAGCTTGAAAGGTGGATTATTTTAACAAAAATGTTCTGTAGATAGATGTTCCCCCCTCTTGATCAACTTATATGGTTAAATGGATCAGACCACCACTGGCTGCATTTGATATCCTGAAATTATACAAATCTGTGTGTATGTACATGCATGTGCAAGTACACGTGTATTTCTTGTTTGTTTTTAATTTTTTTTAATGTTTATTTTTGAGAGAGAGTGAGTGAGCGAATGTGGGGGGAGGGGCAGAGAGTGAGGGAGACAGAATCCAAGCAGGCTGCAGACTCTGAGCTGTCAGCACAGAGCCCAACGTGGGGCTCAAACTCACGAGCTGTGAGATCATGACCTGGGGTGAAGTCAGACGCTCAACCGAGCGAATCACCCAGGCGCCCCAGTACACACGTATTTCTTTAACGTATCTCTTTAGAGTAGTTGGTTTTGGAAAGCAGTTAGTATTTGAATTTGCATTAACATGTGTTCTTTGAAGGTGCAACGAGCCAGTCAGATGTTTCTCCTCTTCCTGCGGTCCCGTCGAGTTCTGATTTGGAAGTGGGTGAAACTGCAATGGAAGTAGATCCTTCAGCCGAACATCTTCTTCAGCCTTCGACATCCTCTACAGCGTCAGCTCAGGCTCATTCGACATCATCTTCTACAGAAAGCCCTCATTCTACTTCTTTGCTGTCTTCTCCAGACAACGAACAAAGGCAGGCTGTTGAGGCATCTGGACGCCACACACATCATCAGTCTGGTGAGGATGCTACTCATTAAATAGGCTGCGGTTCATCTGATGATTTCTGATAATGAAAACTTCTTTATGGGCTGATGTGAAAGATACTAAATCACATGAACTCATTCTTGCCAGAATAAATGATCAAAATGACGCGTAATGCGTGAACATGTAACATAAACACAAGCTTCAAGTGTGCCTAACTTGAATGAATTTAACAATTATCAGGAATCTTCAGTTTACCTAAGACAGTCCTTTAAAAAATATAGGTACCGGCAGATAGTGTTTTGACATAGTTTAATGCAGTTGCCTTTAAGATTACTTTTATATACCGTTATAGACCAAAATGTATTTCTAGACTTATTTGGTTATAAGTCTGTTTTAAAGTGATCATGAAAATATAGCCCTAATCATTATTAGTTCTAATGCATTTATATTTCTTATTATTTTTCTTTAAATCCGGAAATACTTTTAATACATTCTGTGTGGTGCATTTGGTAACATCTCTTGTCAACAACATATACAACTTACCGAAAGAATTATTTGTCCTATATTTACATGAAAGAGAATTGTTTTAACAAGTCCTTGTCTTCTTGGTACTTGATGTTAGTGGGAAAATGTCAATTCCTAAATTCTGCTAAAATACTTTTTTCCCTCAGTATTAAAACACCTCATGTTCAACTTTCCCCCCCCCCCAACTATGGAATGTACTAGTATTTATAAGAGTAATTTTTAGCAGATATAATTTACTTGGCATTTTAACTGTGTACACGTAATTATAATGACCACTAAGATTTTATTCGTGTTTTTCTTTGGGTTCTTCTGAAGAAACGTTTTACTTGACACACAAGAAAAATTAGCAACTAGTGATACAGCTGGCAGGCCTAAGCTAAAACCTATAAAATTTTTCTAACAGCTTAACTGCCACAAGCTGTCACTTTATTCTTGCCACTCTGAAATCTGATACTAGATCACCAAATATGGGGTGTTTTATAGCAGGCATTTTTTTTTATCAGTATGTCTTATTTTGGTCATTCATTTCCAGTTTCTGTGGAAATAGAAGCCAGAGTCAGTTATGTAACTATTAACACTTGTGGACAGTTTGTAATAATAAGCTAAAGCAGAGCTATAAAATCAGGTTTTCTACTCTCTAATTGACATAGTTCACGTTTCAGCTTATGGGAAAATAAAATATTTTGGAGTGTTTGCGAAATAGGGACAGAATCAGTCCAAAGTTGGTTTGTCAGAGCAGGTAAAGTTGGTAAAAAAAAAAAAAAAAAAAAAAAAAAGTAGTAGCATTCTTGGAAATATTCTTAAAGATTCTGATCAGTTATAAGTTATCAGGAAAACTGAGCAAGAACATTCCCCGGCTTATATTCATGTTCCACTGAGTTCTAACTCCACTGTTTTTTAAACACACTTCTGAGTAAAGTACTTAGTTTGGAGTTTCATTATTCTTTTTTTGTTACAGATATTTAACACAGTTAATATTGCATTTCAGATTGCTAAATCCCTTTCAATATTTAATGTAAGTATTAAGTAGCAATTTGAATCATCAAAATAGAAAAAACATTTGTGATGATCACGTGATCATTGTTTTGATCATTAATTGGCACCTTTGCCTGTAGTTTTTTTTAAAGATGTAAGGAAATAGTTTTAACTGGTAGAGTCTCAAAAGAATTTTGGTTGACTGCACTATGGAACATTGGAATATTTCCATGTTGTGAAGATAGTATCGCTGTTGAAGAAAATGATTTGATGTTAGATGTAACATCTAAAGATTATGCCTGGAATTGTTTTGATAGCAAGCTTTGATTATCCCTTTAACAATAAGGGCTTAATGAGTTTTTCTGTTTTGCTTCATTCCCCCCCCCCCCCGCCCCCCCCCCCCGGCCCCATCTCTTCTGCACTTCTAGGTTCAGATAGGTTTATGGATACTAGGAATAGGGCAGAGTGTCATCTCAGAGCCATGATTTTTATGACAAACATACTTTCTTTTATTGTGCTTTAGTTTGTTGTGCTTTGCGTATATTGTGTTTTTTACACATCGAAGGTTTGTGGCAACCCTGCGTGGAGCTAGTCTGTTGGCACTATTTTCCCAACAGTGTTTGCTCACTTCGTGTCTGTGTCACATTTTGGTAATTCTCACAGTATTTCAGACCTAGTCACTATTACCATATTTGTTACGGTGATCTGTGATTAGCGATCTTTGATGTGACTAGTGTCATTGATTTGGGGCACCACAGACGCCACCCACACACGGCAGGGAGCTTGCTCGGTAAATGTGCAGATGTTCTGACTGCTCTTCCAAACAACTGTTTCGCTCTCTTTTTCTCTCTTCTTGGGCCTCCCTATTTCCTGAGACACAACAGTATTGAGATTAGGCCAGTTAATAGCCCTAAAATGGCTTCTAAGTGTTCAAGTGAAAGGAAAAGTCGCATATCTCTCAGTTTAAATAAAAAACTAGACATGGTTAAGCTCAGTGAGGAAGGCACGTCAGAAGCCTAGATAGGCAGGCAGAAAGCTAGGCTTCTTGTGCCAAACGGTTAGCCAAGTTGCGAATATACAGAAGTTCTTGAAGGAGGTTAACAGTGCTACTCCAGCGAACACACAAATGATAACGAAAGCATAACAGGCGTATCGCTGATACGGAGAAAGTTTTAGTGGTCTGCATAGCCACAACATTCCCTTAAGCCAAAGCCTAATCCAGGGCAAGGCCCTCACTCTCTTCAGTTCTGTGAAGGCCCAGAGAGGTGAGGAAGCTGCAGGAGAAAAGTTTTGAAGCTAGCATTTCCTATTCTGAAAATCCGAGGGCCCTTAAGATTTATTCTAAATCTACTCTGCCTGTGCTCTAGAAATGGAACAAGTCTGGATGCATGGTTTTGCTGAATATTAAGCCCACTGTTGAGACCTGCTGCTCAGAAAAAAAGATTCTTTTCAAAATATTCCTGTTCATGTACAATGTGTCAGGTTACCCTAGAGCTCTGATGGAGATGTACAACAAGATTTATGTTTTTATGCTGCTAACACAGCATCCATTCTGCAGCCCTTGGATCAAGGAGTCATTTTGACTTTCAAGTCTTCTTATTTAAGAAACACCTTTTGTAAGGCTAGCTGCCATAGACAGTGATTCCTCCGATGGATCTGGGCAAAGTAAATCGAAAACATTCTGGAAAGGATTCCCCATTCAAGATGCCATTAAGAATATCATGGTTCATGGGGCACCTGGGTGGCTCAGTCTGTTAACCACCTGACTTCTTCTCGGGTCATGATCTTGAGGTTCGTGAGTTCGAGCCCCATATCGGGCTCACCGCTGTCGGTGCAGAGCCTGCTTCAGATCCTCTGTCCCCCTCTCTCTGCACCCCTCCCCCACTCGCACTCTCTCAAAAACAAGTAAACATTTAAAAAAATTAAAAAATCAATAAAAAGAATATCATGATTCATGGGAAGAGGTCAAAATATCAACATGAATAGGAGTTTGGCAGAAGTTGATTCCAGCCCTCATGGGTGACTTGGAGGGGTTGCAGACTTCAGTGGAGGAAGTGACTGCAGGTGTGGCGGAAACAGTACGAGAACTGGAATGAGAAGCGAAGCCCGAAGATGGGACCGAATGGCTGCAGTCTCAGCCTCAAACCTGACGGGACGAGGAGTTGCTTCTCATGGATGAACAAAGAAAGTGGTTTCCAGAGATGGAATCTACTCCTGGTGAAGATGCTGTGAAGATTGTGGAAATGACAACAAAGTACTTAGAAGATTACATAAACTTAGTTGATAAAGCAGTGGCAGGGTTTGAGGGATAGACTTGAAGTTTCAAAGTTCAACTGTGGGTAAAATGCTGTAAAATAGCTGCTACGAAGAAACCATTAGTGAAGGAAGAGAGCCGATGCCACAGCTATCCCGCCCTTCAACAGCCTGGTCAGTCGGCAGCCGTCAGCATCCAGGCAAGACTCTCCACGGGCGAAAAGATTGTGACTCGCTGCAAGTTCAGATGATGGCTACTTTTTTATTTTTATTTTTGAGCAATAAAGTGATTTTTAGTTCAGGTATGTATATTGTTTTTTAGACATCATGCAGTTGCGCACTTAATGGACTACAGAATAGCGTAAAGGTGACTTTTATATGCACTAGGAAACCAAACAATTCAGTTGACTTGCCTTATTGGATATTTGCTTTATTGCGGTACCTTGGAACCAAACCCGCAGTATCTTCAAGGCGTGCCTCTATGGCCTTGCATAGACATGGAATGGAAAGTGTGCTTCCTCCTTTGCTGTGGATCCACTTTGTGTGAATGTTTCCTTTATGCCCCTTGTATTTCCTCTGTCACGTTTGCTGGGGGGAAGGAAAGGAACGATGGGAACATGAAAACTTGCCTGGCAAAGTGCCATCTGTGAACCTAATTATTTGCCTTCTCTTAGTCCGCAATTGAGTCACTGCGTCGTAGTGAAGAAAGTCACAACCACACATTTCACTGGGTGCTCCGTGCCGTGTCAGAACAGTCTTTCAACACTGCTGCTCAACAACTAGCCAGAGTGTTTATTTCACACCTTCTTGTCTCCCAGAATTTTAGCACTCCCCTTTTACCGTCATCCTATCCCCAAGCTGATAACCTTCTCATTCACAGTGGGGCGGTATGGGGGGCACTTTTTCCTACTTTCGAATCTCCTGACATTCTAGCATCTGTGATAGAAGCAGACACATTTTGAGAAGAAGTGTGTCTGTTCCTGTCAAAGGCTAGACAGTGCAATTCCCATCCCTTTCCAAATTCTCAGGGACTTTGCTTCTTCTCCAGCATCATTATTATTGCCTTTTCTGTTGCATTGGTCCTCTTCCACCTCAGACATGAGCTGTTATTATCTCCTGTCTTAAAAAAATCTTCCCTTAATTATCCCACGTTCTCCTCCAGACTTGTGTCTTTGCTTCTTGTATAATTAGAGTCTTCAAAAGAGTTGCTCGCATATACCGTCTCCATTTTCTTACCATCTTCCGTGTGTTTATCCACCAACTCCTGTCTGCCTTTCAACTCCGTTTCCACTGAAACTTTTTGTCAGTCACCAGTGACTTATGTTTCGCCAAATTTGCCAAATTTTATCCCTCTCTGTTGGTATCTTACCAGGTTTTTAAATCCATTTGCATTTAACATAGTCTGTCACTCCTTTCTGAAAACACTTTCTTTTCTTGGCATCTGATACCACTTTGCTTATTTATTCTTATTATCAACTGTAGCTGGTTTGCAGTAATCATTGTTGATATTTCTTGTTCTATTACACTTCTGAATATTTTAGTAGAAATCCTTAGTCCGTGCTCTTTGCTCTATTCTGTATCCGTGGGGGGTTGTTGCATCAATTCACATAGCTTCTAAAAAATTATTTTTTAATTTTTTAATTTGAGAGAGAAAGCTTGCAGGAGGGGCCAAGGGTGGAGGGAGGGAGGGAGGGAGGGAGGGAGGGAGAGAGGGAGGGAGAGAGATTGAAAGAGAGAATCTTAAGCAGGCTCCATGTCCAGCAGGGAGCCCGACACGAGGCTCGATCCCATAACCTTGGGATTGTGACCTGAGCCGAAATCAAGAGTTGGTTGCTCAACTGACCGAGCCACCCAGGTGCCCCTCACGTGACTTTTAATAGCTTCTCTGAGTTGAAGATTTCTAAATGTATGTCGACAATCTGATCTCTGCTTTGAGTTACAAAGTCCTATGTCCAAATGCTTATTTGACCCTTCTTTTTAGTTGTCTTTGGATATCTTAAGCTTAACACGTCCAAACTAAAACTTAATTTAACCTCCTGTCCTTCCTGTCTGCCAATCTCTTCCATATTAGCCATTTTACATTTTAGTAAATTTAAAACCACCTGCCCCGTTTGCTTATTTTAACAGCGTCTGTGTTATTCTTGATTCCTTGCTTTCCTACATGTCCCACGCTCAGTCCGTCAGCAAGTCCTGTTGGTTTGTGTCTAAAATAACTTCTGCTTCTTACATCTCACCATCATTTCTTGTCTGCTAATTGATCTCCTGTATCTACCCTCACTCCCTTATCATTTATTCTCCATGCAAAGGCCAGGATGAGTATTTTATAGTATTAAATCAGATTATGTAACTTTGCTGTTTAAAACCCCTCAAAGACTTCTAATTGCACTTAGAAGTCTAACTTTAAAAAAACTGAAATTTTCTTACACCGTGGGTCTGTAAAAACCGACATGGTCTGGGTTTTGCCCCCCTCTCCAACCTCACTTCATATCACTTTCTTAATTCCCAGGGATCATTATGCTCTACCTGCATTGGTTTCCTTTATTTCCTTGAATGTGCCAGGCAGGTTCTCTTCTGCCTCTTTGTTTCTGATTCTGAGCCTTTGTACTTACTGTTCTCTTACCGAGAAGCTTCCCCCCTCCATCCCGGCTTATTGTAGCCAACTTCTTTTTCCTTGTCTCAGTTCAAGTGTCACTTAAAGGAGGTCTTTCATTCTTACCGTAGCTAGATTCATCTTTCTTTACTAAAATGTTTTTTATATAGCCCTCTTTACTTTGTGATAATCACTTATTAAAATTAAAAAAAAATTTTTTTAACATTTACTTATTTTTGAGAGACAGAGTGTGAACGGGGGAGGGGCAGAGAGAGAGGGAGACACAGAATCTGAAACAGGCTCCAGGCTCTGAGCTGTCAGCACAGAGCCCAGCGCAGGGCTTGAACTCACGGACCGCAAGATCATGACCTGAGCCGAAGTCGGATGCTTAACCAGGCCACCCAGGCACTCCATCACTTATTAAAATTTGTAATTATTTTGGGGCACCTAGCTGGCTCAGTCAGTGGAGCATGCAACTCTTGATCCTTGGGGTTGTGAGTTCAAGCCCCATGTTGGGCATAGAGATTACTTTAAAAAAAGAAGAAGAAAATTTGTAATTATTTTGTTCATTTTGGATTGATTTATGACTTGTTTCTTTTTTTGAGAATGGTTTTATTTTTCATTTTCATTTTTGAGAGAGAAAGGGAGAGAGTGTACGTGAGCAGGGGAGAGGCAAAGAGAGAGGAAGAGACAGAATCCCAAGCAGGCTCCACACTGTCAGCGCAGAGCGTGACATGAGGCTCAAGCTCACAAACTGCGAGCCGAAACCAAGAGTCTGACACTTAGCAGACTGAGCCACCCATGTGCCCCCAAATGTTTTTATTTTAATCTAGATAAAGGAATATGTATAGAGAAGCCCCTTTCTTTGGATTGAATGGGGTTGTCAGTACATAGAGGTCTCACCTTGAGAAGTGAGTCACCAAAGGGATCCGTGTGCTTCTAATTAAATGGACCACTCAGACAATGAGAATTTAGTGTACTTAATATATGATATGCCTCATGTGTGAATTCCTGCTTATTTACAAATAACTGTCCAGATTTACACATTTATTTAGGTCTATTCAAAATCTTTACAGTTAAATTGAGCTCTGTAGAAAAATTACCGGGAACAGCAGCTGCTCTGTTGTACAGTATAGCAAAGCAAATCTTTCAAAGCCCAAATGTCCAGATTACAGCTTCCTTAAAGGAGACCAGAGTCTACTCAGTCGAGGTAGAGACAGTATATAGATTAGAAGCAAGTGGAAATATTAGGTTAATGGTCACTTTGGGGAGACCAAAGAAGAGACCAAAGGAACTTGGAAGTCAGTAAAGGAGTGACAGTTCTAGGGAAAAAATGCACAAGGATCACCCGGCCAAGAAGCAAGGTGGGGTGGAGGACAGAGCCACAGCAGGCAGATGAGGTCCCACCGAATTAGATGGAGAAGTAATGCAGTGTCCGGGACAAAAGAACCTATGTATTGGAGGCAGGACATGAGGTTAGAGCTGAGGGGACCTTTGTCGGGTCAGCTGTAGTTTATTGTTCTTCCATTTCAGTGGGAACTACATCACTGGGGAGATTAGCCCAGAGTCCTTCAGCGGAAAATAGGCAGTGGGCAGGTCGTTTCAGGAGATGGAGGTACGGATTTCCCATAAGCAATTCCTGACACATTGTTGAGGGGTTTTTTGTTGCTTTTAAAATTCAACCCCAAAGTATTCATTATATTCACTTTCCATTTTGGTTCGTGTCAACAAAAACTAACTCTCAGTGCATTTATTCGCATTATAAATTATATGTTTATGTGTTTTTTAAAGGACATAATGTGTATGTATCTTACCTGCTAGCAAGACTGTTGTTTAGTCTGGTTGTTTAGTCTGCTTAGTCTGTTTGGAATTTTTAATTTAATATTTGCCATTCCTAGTTAGCTGTGGCAACTTCTGTACCTAGCTTCATTTTTTTGTCTTAAGCCGGGGGCTTGGGGGAAGCCACAATACCAGCCTTAAAAGTAAAGAAGCAAATTCTTCTTTAAAATGCACCAGAAGCATTGAATAAATAGTTCGGGACGTTATCCTAACTAAATGTTGATTTTCCGAGTTATAGAGCATCAGGGCTTGCACTTAGAGCCCGCTGTTTATATGTTACATCGCATAGTGGATCTAGATGGAGACTCTCCTATCCCCATGAAACACTTGGCAGCTCCAGAGAGAGGGTTTGAAATGATGATGAAGTCAGGTGAATTTTTTTGTGGTTTTTGTTTTCTTAGCAAAGTTTGACGTATACGTAGTCTCTTCATGGTAAATTGTTTTGAATTGTAAAATAACAAACTTTATGGGTGCACAGTAATTCTTTATATTCCTTAAAGCATTGCTGTTATGCCATCAATAAATACGGTATATGTCTATACCTAAAAGAAGGCACTGTGCCACTGAGCATCCCAATTTATTCGTCAGTGAATACCGTCCTGCTCAGTGCTAGAAAATTTCCTAGGAAGAACCTAGCATTGGGAGACTGTGATGATACTTGAATTGTTTGCTAAATCTTAACTGCCAGTCGGCTGACTGAATAAAATTCTTTATAAGTAGAGAACTTGGTAACAAGATGTTAATATCTCTGGCACGATTGATTCAGGAAACAACCAAATTTGCACCTTTATACTCCAGGTATAGAGGCTAGAAGTCGTCGGGTGGTTTGTGTAATTTGCTGCCAGCGTCAACAAGAGAGAGACACAGAATTCTTTGTGCCGCCACCATCAAGTCAGCAGCCCTTGCGTCTCTGCCTTGCCTTCGGTTGTGGTGAAGTCGTTCTGGACCTATTTAGAGCCGCTTCCTCTGCTTACCACTGCAGCTCATCTCTTGGGGCTGCTCGGGGACAGCATTCTTGCATTTGCCCCCTTCTCTTCATGCGTCCTCTTTCTTCCTTCCCTCAGTTAAACATTGCTCATCAGCACACAGGCATATGTGTTATTTCCCAAACTAAACAAACTTCCCTGGGCTCTTTTTTCCGGGGGGGCGGGCCCCCCCCAGCCATCCTCCAATCTCTCTGTTCCCTGTTAGCAGCAAATCATCTGGAAAGAGTATATGTGTGCCTTGTGTCTCTACTCCATTACCTCCTCTTTCTCTGGAACCTGTTCCAGTCGCGTTTTGGCCCCTGTGATTTCTGCTGAAATAGCTTGTCAAGATCATGAATGACTTCCAAGGTGCAAAAGCCAGTGGTTAATTCTAGGTGTCTTTTTTGTCATATTAGCAGCATTTGACACAGCTGCTCCCTCCAGCCTCCTCACTGGCTTCTCCTTCCTACTCACGGCTTCTCCTTTCTATTAAACGCTGCAGTGTCCCAGAGTTCAGTTCTTAGACTTCTTTATTCTCACTTGCACTTGCAGTACTTCAAGTCACATCACCGGCGACATCCAATTTATTAGTGAATTCTAGAGTGTTACGGTCAGTCCCTACTCAAGTTCTCCACGAGCTATCTGTTAGTTCTCCTCTTCCCTCTGCTACTACCTGCTGCTCCATTTTTCCCCGTCACAATAAATGACAAACTCTTCTTTTTCTTGTTACGTAGGCCCAGAATTTGGGGATCGTTCTGCATCTAAACTAGCAGTAAATTCTTCTGCCATTGCCTGTGATATGTCCCCCACCCAGACACACCTCCTCCTCTGAGCATTTGCACTCGCTCTTCCCTCCACCTGGAACGTTTCCTCCAGGCACCCATGTGGTTTCCTGCCTCAGTCCTTGAGGTCTCTGTTCAAAAATCATCTTATGAGAGAAGCCTCCCTCGGTGATCATACGGAAAACAACCCCTCCTCCGCTATCTCTGTTCCCCTCATCTTCCCTGTCCAGTTTACTTCACAGCAATTGTCCCTGCTTTACACGAGCACCTACGTGTATATTCCATATATGTGTGTGATGTGAGTTCACTGATGTCTTTCTTCCTTTCGGAACATACACTCCACATGAGTAGGGACTATTTTGTTCAGTGTTTTATTTCTCTCCCGAGCCTAAAACGATGCCTCATACATAGTAGGCACTCAAATGTATCTGCACAATTCTATGTTATATTTCTACTTTTATCTATGACCGCTGCTTTAAGAAAATATTGAAGATTATATAAATATTTTTTGGTAAAAAAAAGTAAATGACAATTCTATTCAGCTGAAAACTATGTAACTTTGACTTTTTAAAGAGCGAGCCCTCCATTAATAAATTCCAAGAACTGTTTACAAATGCATAACTTTTTCATAATTTTAATGGAATTTTCCTTATTATCTGATCGAAGTTAGCAATTTTGTATATAGATTAGATAACTGATAGTTACTAATTTTTCGTAGTATCATTTTGTTATAGAAAGATGAAATTAGTGACGAAAGGAATATTTTAAAATGTTTTGCTTACGGGAGACTTTATTTTCATTCTGTTTAGTTACTTATATATCCTTCGAGACTATATGTGTGTAATTCATTTCATTGTGGTTAAATAGACGCATTTGAATACGTAAGTGTGTATAGTGTATCTCCTAATGTGATGATCAGTAATTTCTTTCTCGTGAGTAATTTGTTTTTAATATTCCTCCATGAGACGTGTTTTCTTTATACCCTTCTCTCTTTAATATGTAACAGATTCTTAGCGTTTCCTCTCTTATTACTACCTTTTCACCTTGTTGTTTTTTTTTCCCTATCTGTGTCAGAATTTTTAAGGGGGCCTGAGATAGCTTTGCTCCGTAAGCGCCTGCAACAACTGAGGCTTAAGAGGGCCGAACAGCAGAGGCAGCAAGAGCTGGCTGCACGCACCCAGCAGCCTCCTTCCGGTCAGTCTTCTCACGAGGGCTCTTCCCAGGACCCTCATGCCTCAGGTTATTAACGTCAAGTGTCCTCGAGCGGCTGGTAGAGTTGGTGTCTTAACACTGCTGCTGTGTAACAAGACGCTGCCCTGCCCTTCAGAAAGAGCTGATGGCGCTTACGGCTTCTCCCCGCCTTTGTCGCATCCGGCGCTCCCCGTCGCGGCCAGAGGAACCCGGGCGGCAGCGGTGTTGGCCGGAGAGCTGAATGTAGAATAATCCGTTATTTGGTTTGTGACATTTCTGCAAAGGGGCAGATGTTTATTACGTGTACGCTAATGAGCTACTTTCTAATAACCTAGTGAATTCAGAGCCTGCTTTGGCATTTCTATTGAAATTTCGTACATGCTGAAATGATACCTGTGTTTATCGGCCCCTAGCCCTTCCTCTTCTTCTTCTGTTGTTTCTCCTTTGAACATTAGCCAGTATTCCTGGGAAAGTAGTAGTGCTAGATTTTAGAATTACGGTGTCGTTTGGCCAGCTAGCCTGCTGACTCAGTCATCCTCTTCTGTGATTATTTGCAAGTTTTCAGTATCTGCCTACTTATTCCTTGTGTACATAATCAACTCTCTGATATATAGGACAACAAAAATACTCTACAGTCTCCTGCCAGAATAGTCTTACGCCGTAAAACTCATGGGAGTTTTATGACCGTGATAATCTGTGCCACTCTCTCTTTCTTTGAGCATTTTAATGGCCCAGTTCTTTCATGGCCAGGAAGCTCACGATAGTCCACAAATGTTTGTGGGAAGAATTATATAGCATAAAACAGTTTGCCAGTTTAATTCTTTCAAGATGGATGATAGGTATTATATATCCTGTCCTAGAGTGCTACGTAGTAGGTGCTGTGCAGATCTTTGTTTAGGAACTAGAGTGTGTCCAGGGTCTCCCACAAATGAGATTATGATACTTTGATGTACTGCTTTGTTTTGCCACCCTGCAGAGGTGGGGTATTCATTACTTTGAGAACTCTGATTTAATTACTTGGAATTCATTTATATATTGGTAGAACTTAGCAACCTCCACTTTATAAATAGCTGTTCTACCGTGTGCTGATAACAGAAGCACATTATATAATACCATGGTGAAATAAAATAGGTTTAAATAACTGTAATATAGGTGTGATGCTTGGAACAGATTCCGAGCCTCATTTTTAATTGAGTGTTATCAGCCAAGGAAAGACGTCTCTGACCATTTTTTTTTTTCCTGTACTTAAAACTGACTGGAAAACTTGATTAAATGACAGTCATGACATTTAATAATGAGACATTTTGCTATGATTTTGCGCTGTGCATAAAACTCTAGCTGAAGTGTTTCAAAAGCAAAAATTTTGCGACATAAAAACCAATAAGGAAGTTAAAGTGTTCCTACACATATTTAAATATTTTTAAAATACTGAAGTTTAGCAGGTGACAAACCAAATATTAAAGTGAGTTTGAGTATAAAATAAAACTGTCTACGTTAGCAGGAAAGAAATGTACATTGTAGACATTAGAACAATATTTTTTAGATTCATCCTTTCATATATAGCTTACCAGTTTGAATTGAAACAGATTTTTTTTAAAAACAATAAGCTTTAGAGTGATTATGTACTCTCTGAAATAAGATGCTGTTTACCAACTCTGAGATTTCTTATTAAATAGTATCTAGTTTGGTAATCCGTCTATTTGTGGTAATCTTTAAAAAGTAGACATCTTGCCCATTTTGAGGTTGAGAAATGTGTTATCTTTGTTGTGTTTTGTTGAGATTTTTTTTCTTTTATGTTTATTTTTGGGAGACAGAGAGAGAGAAAGAGTGCATGCACGAGTGGAGGGGCGGGCAGAGAGAGAGGGAGACAGAATCTGAAGTAGGCTCCATGCTGCCAGCGCAAAGCCCGATGTGGGGCTCGAACCCACCAACCGTGAGATCATGACCTGCGCTGAAGTTGGATGCTCAATCAACCTAGCCACCCAGGCCCCTCTACTTTGTTTTTTAACAGCCTATTGGGCCCTGAGGCTGTCTTACATGGTCAATATTAGAGACCCTTAGGGCTAACAGTCAGTGTGTATTGCTTCCTTCACCATAAGGTAAAATGCTTCCTCTGTATCACATGCTTTTTTTTTTAAGTTTATTTATTTATTTTAAGAGAGTCAGACAGCATGAGTGGCGGGGGGCGGGGGGTTAGAGAGAGAGAGGGAGAGAGCATCCCAAGTAGGCTCCGTGCTGTCAGCGCAGAGTCCGATGTGGGGCTCGAACTCATGAAACTGCAAGATCATGACCTGAGCCGAAACCAAGACTTGGACGCTTAACCAACTAAGCCACCCAGGCGTCCCTCATCTGCTTTTAACATAGCATTCATACGAGACATCTGAGACCCTAATAAGTCTAATCTTGACATGCCCTGTGTTCATTTGATAATGCTACTTTTACTCTGTCCTCACATGTCATAAGAACACTATTTGGTAATTAAATAAGGAAAAGTTAAATAATGCATAGTTTGTTACAGAGGATGACTAATAAAAATCTGTATGTTCTGTCCATGTAGTAAATTTTTGATATGAGGAAAAATGAATAAACTTAATATAGAATTCATCTTTTTAGAACACACAAATTATAAAAATACAGAATAGGAATTCAATTTATGAAATTCAACAAGGAGATAGATTTTATTTGAATGACAGTTATTTTATTTTATTTAAAAAATTTTTTTTTCAACGTTTATTTTTTTGGGACAGAGAGAGACAGAGCATGAATGGGGGAGGGGCAGAGAGAGAGGGAGACACAGAATCGGAAACAGGCTCCAGGCTCTGAGCCATCAGCCCAGAGCCTGACGCGGGGCTCGAACTCACAGACCGCGAGATCGTGACCTGGCTGAAATCGGACGCTTAACCGACTGCGCCACCCAGGCGCCCCAATTTTATTTTAAATAATTTTATTCATTTTTGAGACATACACACACACAACGTGAGCAGGGGTGGAGCAGAGAGAGAGGGAAGCACAGAATCCAAAGCAGGCTCCAGGCTCCAGGCTCCAAGCTGTCAGCACAGAGCCCGAATTCATGGGGCTCCAATTCACGAACTGTGAGATCATGACCTGAGCCTAAGTCAGACGCTTAACCGACTGAGCTACCCAGGCGCCCCTTGAATAACAATTATTAAAACATGTCCTTAAACTTAATGATTAGGTACAATATTGTCTGTGTATTGTGGACATTAATTGATCCATCATAGCTAATTTCTAAAAATTTCATTTTTCAAAGTCAGAATATATTACTTTAAAATATTTTTATTTTTCTAAACTAAAAAGTGCCTTTTATTTCCTAGGCTTTTAAAAAATACATCATAACTTATTTCTAGGCTTTCAGTGATTTTTTTTTTTTTTTTTCAATCATAAAGAGGTGAATTTGCCTTCATCAGATTACTGGTTGGATTCTTGTCCTGGCCTTATGACTAGATGAGCTCGGACTGATCATTTGGCTGCTTTGTGTCTCAGTTTCCCAATTACTGATTTATTTAGATAGTGTCGCCTGCCGTAATTTACAGAGATGACATAAGTATGGGGTAGACAATATGGTATAACATTTTTGTATTCCTAAGTAGAGCAGTACACATAATAATGGGCTGTCTTAATTATAATATCTTCCACTTACCACCTCACAATTACCTCCTATCACAGCCATACACAGTTGACGGCATTCAGGGTTTTGAATGAGCTCTAAAGACGAATGCCCTAAACAGCTATGGCAGAGACAGTCAGCATATTGCTGATTTTAAACCTGACTCTTTTTTTCCATTTCAGGTCCTTTGAAGTCATGGGTTGCTGGCTCCTGCTCAGAGTGACAACACCCTGTGGAGTCTGCTGTACTGGCTCGACCACCACAGAGCCCCACTGGAGCATGGAGCCAGCCTAGAGGGGGTCAGGTAGGAACTGTTTTTTCACTTTATGGCACGGTTTTGCCGATTGGAAAAGAAAAAAAGTAATTTTTATACCCCGAGAGGGTATACAATATTGGTGATTATTTTTGAAAAAGGGCTTTTCAAAACTGAGCCATATTGGAAAAAATCAGCACTTACCCGATCCTGTGCAAGCAGGCTCTACACAACATCTAGTCCCCACTGTCCGTGACAACAGTCACGTGTAGCACTTCTCAGATGGATGCATTTGATCCTTGTTTTACTGTTTATAGCATAAGCTGTAGTTAGTAACTCAGATATGATGTCAGTCTCGTTCTATAAGCATCCATGGCTACATTGAATGACAGAATCTGGGCACACCAGTGATGAATGTCTTAGAACTTCAGTCATGGGAACACGTTCCATATTTTTCAGAACAGCTTCCTATCATTATTTTTCATTCAATATCATGTTTCTGAATAAGAGGCAAGTAATAGTAACATTAATTGACCCTTTCCTATGTGCTATCTAAGTAGTTTACATGGATCATCTCATTAAGTCTTCATAAGAATAGTATGTGGTAGATACTGTGATTATTCCCATTTTACAGATGGAGAAACTGAGACATAGAGACGTTAAATGACTTGTCCAGGGTTACGGTATTACTGAGTGGAAAAGCCAAAATTGAACCCAGAAGTCTGGCTGACTCAGAGGGTAGAGCATGAGACTCTTGATCTTGGAGTCTTGAGTTCGAGCCCCATGTTGGGTTTGGAGCTATTTAAAAATAAAATAAAATAAAAATCTTATTAAAAGACTATAATTCCTTATTTTTGTCTACACTGGAGAAAATTCTGATGTCAAGGGGCTAAAGAGTTTTTTCGAGACCAAAACACAAATTTTTTGGAAATACACAGAAATTGGCCATGAGACACCTTGAGCTTAGCACTGAATGAGTTTAGCCTAAAGCTTATCTCTACCTTAAAACTAATAATTCTAAACACTTGCAATAAGCGAACCAACCATATTGCATTTTGTAATAAATTATTATGAGACCATATGATCTGATTTTTTTTTTTTTTAAGTTTATCTTAGAGCAAGCACACAATGGGAGGGTCAGAAGGAGAGATGGGGGGGCGGGGGGGGGGAAGAGAGAGAGAATCCTAAGCAGGTTCCACGCCATCAGCGCAGAGCCCAATGTGGGGCTCGAACTCACAAATTGTGAGATCATAACCTGAGCCAAAACCAAGAGTCAAATGCTTAACCGACTGAGCCACCCAGGCGCCCTAGTCTGATTTTTATTATGTAATGGGTGCTTTCTGGAAGATATTTATTTCACAGCCAAATGGGGTAGAACATGCAAACATACTGACACAATCAGCACTGAACTAATTTTATTGTGTTACTATTTGGAAGTACTTCTATAAGTTAGAAGTTATGGGTACTGTATTTATGAATATCTAGTGGTATGAAAACATGTCACTTCACATGTTTATGTGCCAGGAAAATAATCCTTCCAAAAAACAGCTGCATGGTGCCCAAGATTGAAAATAGGACAAAACAATGATCAAGAAGGATTTCTTCTTAAAGATTGGTTTTTCAAGATGGAAGGAACAACAAATAATTCCCCAGCTATGTACAGTATTGTGACAGATATAAAACCAGTGAGGAAACCCTTTTCATTTAATACTATTTTAATGTAAACTTTTTAAATACCTTAAATCATTAAAGAGATTGAAAATATATAATTTTGAGGAGATAATAGCATTCTAGATATTTCGTTAATGGGTTTTTTAGAGACATACTCTTTCCTAAATTTTTATCTATAAAATTAAATAAGATGGTCTTTATTTCATAAGATTTGTACATTCCATAATGTTTGTGGAAAAATTTAATATTTGAAAAAAAGATTACCTAGAGAGTTGATAGTTTTCTGAGTGCTCTTAGTTATAAATGAGAGTACAATGAAATGTAGAACAAACACAAATAAAAAATATTTCATGAAACGCTTTCTAGGAGGATTTTCTAATACTTCACTGTGATTCAAATTTTTGTTCAGTTTTTCTTTACTTTAAGGAATACAGTTTTGGTCTTCTAAAAACCATCTTATCTGTTCTTGAAAAACAACATAGGTAGGAATGTTGTATCTATCCCTGAAATGGATAAATGAGAAGAAACCTTAGAAAGGAAAGCAAAGCATGGAGAGATTCAGGAACTGATTGAAATCCTATCATTTCTTCTTTCTTTTTTGTGTTGTGCAGATTTGTTGAACTGAATGTTCTGATGAAGAGGTGATAAGTAAGGATAAGCCAAAGCTATCATTCAGATGATGATCATGCGTTATCCAAATCTAGTAATTCAAAAGTCTCTGAGCAAACGTATCAGAAGGTAGACAATTTAAAGTTGATAGAAGTGGTCCTAGTGGCAAGATTTAGACTGTTAAATGTACAAATTGAAGCAATCAGGATATACTGAAAAACTTTTCTTAGCTATTAAGTTAAGGACGCTCTCAACTCAAGATATTTTATCTACCTTTGGGGAATAAAATGCCATTATGAATAGAAACTGGTGACTATCCAAAAGTGCAAGGTTTTTGTCTCGTTAACATTTGCTAAGTACTGGAACACAGGATATTAGAAACTAGTAATTAATCTTACATTTTGGGGGGAGCTGTGCTTATTATCCACATATTCTAGCCCCATTGGGACACTGGAACCCAAGCCAGGACTTAGTAGCCACCTCCTATTCCCTGGTGCCTTGCTTAAGTTACTAGGTCCCTAGGATGGCCAGGAAGAAAGAAGCTTAGATCTAAAAATGTCACACGGCTAATTATTGTCAGAACCAGGTTTAGAATCAAAACTCACTAACTCCAAACCAATGCTCTTTCCATTTTATCATGCTGCCTTTTCCAAACAATAGAACCCATTTATAGAACAAATTCTTACACGGAAACTCAGTGCATCAAAAGGATGAAAAATTAAATGTTTTATTTGAAGCCGGGGTGGAAAGCATGAAGCCCAGACTGACAAGCCTATTCCTTTCCTCTCTTTTCCTTTTCCCACTGGGCCCCTAAAAACTAAGGCTTCAACAGACTACAGTTTTAATATGCACAACATATCTTGGAGTTTTTAAAATTATCTGTGTTTCTGTCATGGCGATTACTTCATTGAAGTTTTCTCTTACAAACCATTTTCTTTGTCTCACGTCTTCACTTGAGCTCCTGTTTCAGCTCACGGTGCAATACCCACCGTCTAGCACAGTGTAGTGAGCATCTCATTTCATGCTTTGAATCCTCCAGTCCAGAACGAAAGCCATCTGTAAGGGGCCAGAAAGGGGTTTAAGAAGGGGAAGGAGTCTTCCGTCTAGTGAAAGAGATCACTCTAGTTCTGTTTTATCTACCTTGTACCTTGTGCCTGTGCTAAGTGAATTTGACAAAAGGTATATGCATGGAAGCAGAAGAATATTTTCTCAGCTCATTCTTAGTTTGCTAAGTGCTTGCGTGGAATAACCTGTCTGAAGCACATTGGCCCCGCTTACTCACTGCTTGGGAAATATACCACAGTACTTACTTCTGTTCTCTGCCCTTATACATTTGTTTCTTAAGCTTAGAGTTGATCGTGACATTGCTGTGCAGTTTTCTGCTGCTTACTTTTAAGTTGAAATCTCATTTTTGTTTCAGATTCTCCTTCTTCTGTGGTTAACAAACAGCTCGGATCCATGTCACTTGACGAGCAGCAGGGTGCGTGCAACAGGAGATGCGCTATGCCCATCCGCCCATAGTTTTATTGCGACGCATAAACCAAGCTCTCTCTCTCTCACTTTTTCGTAGCATTTCGTTTTGATTATGGTCTAACAGTCAGTATTTTGTGGGCTAAATTGCCCTACGTGGTATTGTGCATAAAGGTCCTCCTTGGCCTGTGCGGATTATTTTCTACGTAAACTCAGTTTATTTCTACCTTTGGCCCCTTATGCCATCTTTAAATTCTCTTTTTATAACAATATTGTAATGGATATAAGCTATATCTACCTTTAAAAGCTGAGGTGTCATAAAACCGTGTAGAACTGTGGGGTGAGGTTACCACATCACCTAGTGGCTGACCTAGAAAAGGTTATTTGAACATACTAATATTCTGTATTACCAAATGGCTGTGGTAATATGTCACTTATCCAGTGGTCAGACTACTGATAGCTTTAACTGTAAGGAATACAATTACGATCTCATTCTGTAGGGGAAATAGTGTCCACAGGTACTTGGCACGTGTGAAGTAGGAGAGTGTAACATCAGCTTGAGAGCTCTGAGCACAGCCTGATGAGCCAGGTGACTTATTTTTCCAGCTTTGTTACTAGCACGTCAATCAAGGACAGCGCAGAGATGGATTGGTAGAGGAAGACGTTCTGACCATGAGAAGGGGAAGCTGAAAAGAAGGATGGAAAGAGAAAGACTCTGAAAACGAAACAAACAGGCCGTTCAGAATTAGGGAAAGCGACTTTACTGCTGTACCTCCGCATTCCCTGGGTTACTCTAAATGTATCGTGATGCAGCTGGTAGAAACCAGTGATGCGAAGTTGTCCGGGATAACGTAAATAATACTTTTCTCTAAGAAGACAGATGCATCAGCTCTCTACTATATTTTATAAATACGTTTCCAAAAAACTGGGAAAAAATAACTTAGCTCTAAGGCCATAAGCTCTTAGTTGGCTGAAAGTTGACACGTATAGGGTGCCTCATTTGCCAATGGTATTTGGGAACTTCAATGTTATTGAAGTACCTGTTCAGTGTGAAACAGATCTGATTTTAGCAGTCTTCGTGGAGGCATATTCAGAAACTAATTTTAAAACAAATTACTTCTGATCTTAAATTATTCTTTCTAGACCTGAGATGACCACTATTGCTGTGGGTGTTTCTGTTCTTGAGACTGCATGAATGATGAATGAGTTGGTAAATGAAATTTGAGAACTAAGAAATTAAGCATGTTTTGTCTGTATGCACTTATTGTAAAGGTATTAACAGTGAAGAATAATTCCCTTAAGGTAAAGTACAATTATATCACCATGTTATAATATTTTGTACTACTGTTTAAAACTGCTCTCTAATCAAAAATCTTTTTTGTAAGGATATATGAATGCAAATAGTGTATCACTACCAGAGAGTTGTGGCCAGATTCATATTCTGTTAATCACATAGAGTGATTTCCATAGATTATATTGAATATTTTATTCAGTTAAATTGGTACTTAATTTACATATGATATGGAATATGGCAGAAAGAGACGAAGAAAGGATAACTCGCAGATTTTTGGCACCAATGCCTGGGTGAATGATGATGCCACTTAACTAAGGTACATTAGTCTTGAGGCAGAAATCAAGAGGTTCTTTGTTTTTTGGCCATGTCAACTATGATATGCCTGTTAGTCATAGAAGGAGAGGTGTTATATAAAAGGGCAAATACTGAGTAGGTTTGGCAGAAGCTATATCATATTAGACTATCATCAATGAACTGTGTAATTAGAAACGTTCTAATGATGAACAGTATATCCAAATGAATTAAACCCTGAGCTTTTTTTTTTTTTACATGCCTTTTTGTTTAGCAGGATTACATCCTTTTTTTTTTTTTTAGGTTTATTTATTTATTTTTGAGAGGGAGAATGCGGGAGGGGGGAAGGGGCAGAGAGAGAGAGGGAGAGAGAATCCCAAGCAGGCTCCGTGCTGTCAGCATGGACGCGGGGCTTGATCTCCCGAACCGTGAGATCATGACCTGAGCCGAAATCGAGTCAGACACTTAACCGACCGAGCCACCTAAGGGCCCCAGGATTACGTCATTTAAAAAGTACTGGGGACTTCTACATTACAGGCTTATATTACCTAAAAATAACTTCTGTAAACATTAAGAGAAACTGCCCACCACGATCTTTCTCATCTGGACTAATAAGATAACCTCTCAGCTGGGTTCCTCACACCCACTCAGGCTGTGGCCTGTTCCAGCAACAGCCAGAGTCAACTTTTAAAAACAAATCTAATCATGTCCTTATCTAATCATGTCCTTCATCTACCTAAAACTTTTTAATTGTGTCCCTTTGCCCTTCAAAACAACCCAAGTCCATACCGTGGACTTGACCCGGCCCCTGTCTCCCCAAACTTATCTCAGGCCACCCTTCTCTCACTTACTAAGCTTTTGACAGATAGGTCTGCTTTTAGTTCTTCTAACACTCTCTATTCCTTTCCCTCTCAAAACTCTTATGTATGCTATTTCCTCTACCAAAAGTCCTTTTCTCCTACAGCAGCTTTCTACCCACCAAATCTCCGAAATTCCTTTCTTAAAAATAATACGACATTTTAATTTGAAGTAATTCTCCCCTCTTACTCTCTTTGTGACTTGTTTTCCTTCATTGCATTTGTCACAATTTGTAATCATACAGTTTGAGGATTTGTTTCATCCCTGTATTCTCTAAATGTTGTTTTCATCGACTCTAATACACTATGATACAGATATGCCTAATACCATATCTGTTATACAGTAAACAATAAATATCTGCTTAAATGAGTGAGTAAATGACTTTATTAAGTAGTGGGATGCCTTAGGAGAAGCAGAACCAGATTTATGTATTGGAAAGATGATTTTGGCACGATTATAGATGGTTGATTGGAAGGGGTTAAGATTGAAAACTGCAAGACCATGTAAGGGGCTGTTGTAATAGTCCAGGTGAGAGACGCTCTGGGGTCCAATCTAAGGTAATTAGAGGTAGGAAATGAGAAAAATGGACAGATTTTGTCAATATTTGAGAGACAGAATTGATGGCACCTTGAGACTGAGTGGTTAAAAATGAATGAGAGAACCATATCCAGGTATCTTGATAGGATAATGGAGAGCGATACCATCAACCAAGATGGGGATTTCCGGAGAAACAGCTGGTTATAGGGGGAGAAGATACATGAGATTTTCTTGATATGTTTAAGTACACTGAGCTCTCCAAATTGAGAAATCTTACGGACAGACAGACGGATATATGTGTCTGGGAGTCACTGGAGAGGTCTGAGGGGGAGGTAAAAACTAGGAATCATCAGTTTACAGATAGCAGTTGAAACCGTGGTAGTAGATGAGACTGTCGAGGAAACGAGGGTCAAGTGAAAAGGGGAGAGTGTACCCTGCAAGAGCAAGCAAGAGGAGAGGATTCGGCCAAGGAGACCGGAAAGGAATGAGCAGAGGAACTGGCAGGGCAGAAAGGATGCCGAGTTGGGGGGGGGGGGAAGCAAAGTTCGAAGAGGAACTGCCCAGCAGTGACCTGTGAAGCGACGATGTCACGTCAAGACTGAGGGATGGTTTTGGCCTTTGGTCACAGGCCGCTTACCCGTTGTTGCCGTGGCCTGGCAGTTTGAGTAGCGCGGTGGGGGCAGAAGCCAGACAGCAGTGGTTTGAGGAGAATGATTTTCTTTTGGAGGCGGAAACGTTGGCACCTAGATGACTCTTTCCATAAGCTCATTTAAGAATGAAAAGGTAGAGGAAAGGTAATGTCTGGGACAGGGGTTGTGGTTTCCAAATGGAGCACGCTGATAAAATAAGAAAGAATCTTTGTCCGAGAGGTTAAAGGTGTAGGGAATAGTTGATGTCCCCTTAGTGCTGTTATTTCACGTTTTAATCTTTGTCAAGACTCTTGTGTTCCACTTTACCCTGTAGAACGGGAAAAGTAAAGTTCATAGGTTTTCTTTCTGAATATATCTCTAGGGATTATTTAATCATGTTTCAAGTTTCTTATTCATACTTTTAAAGAGACGCTGTTACATTTTTTTAATTGATAATTCAGTTTCATACTTATTTGACAATGTTCATCTTACAAGCCCTGAGGTACTTTCACATTATTGTGTGATATCCCACCGTAGTCCATAGATTTCTTTATTTGAGGGGGTTACCAAGGATAAAAATGCTACTAATAAAAATTTAAAAATTGGGGTGCCTGACTGGCTCAGTCAGTAGAGCATGGGACTCTCGATTTGCGGGTACTGAGTTTGAGCCCCATGTTGGACAGAGATTACTTAAAGTCTTAAAAAAATTTTTTTTTAATTGTAGTGGATTTGCTTCACTAAAAGACTTTTTTTCTTTCAGTGTTTATATACACATTATTGCATTGGTTGGTCAGTCACTGTTTTTGTTTATCTTGAATTTTTGACAGAAGCACAACATTTTTTAAATAAAAGTATATTTAGTCTAAATCTTCAGAGTCATCAATGCAAGCTGCCTGGTTGCTGGTTGCCTCAATAGTTCTTTTCTTTTATCAAAATATTTTCCTAAGAAACAAAATGTCAAGGAAATAAGTGTACAACATGCATATTGTTTTTATCCTATCGTAAAATACTTTCCAATATCCTGCAAATAGAGGGCTTTGTACACACATTGACAGCCTCTCTGTGCTAATTAGAAACTCCTTTTGAGTAAGCACAATGATACCTGTGCATTGTGTTTAGTTTGAACAGCGTTTTAATGAGTAGTTCTGGTGTTTCTTTTCATTTATATCTTTAATTATGTAATGCCTACTGTATTATAAGGAAAACAATCCTCTTCTGGCATATATTTCTCGTGCCTACTTACATTATTAAAAGTAACACATTATTTTCTGTTAAAAATATTTAGGCCAGTGATATCCCCCTTTTAAAACAATGGAAGAAACCTATGACCTTAACTTTTAATTTTTGACGGAGTATAAGAAAATTGTTCTGCCTGGGTTTTAAGTGTGGCCGTGACTAAAGCCAAGTTGCTGTATATCCATTACAGTGACAATCATCGGGAAGTTGATGATGCTGTTGCGTTTGAAACTTAGGCCCGTGGGCGATTGTGCACCTGCCAGACACCAATTTGTAGCTTTAGAAATACAGATTTTAACTCTCCACTGTGTATATGCACAAAAGCAGACTTCTTTCGATGTCCATAAGACGTTCACTTAGAGGATGAGACTTGTGGGTTACCAGGAACCGGTGAAACAGCTCTGACTGACTCCACTAGGGTAGATGGGAAATGGGAAAATGGGACCTGTCATGCCTTCCCTTAAGGTCATACACTGTCACCAAATTACAATTTCATTTTAGTAATTTCATGACAGTATTACTTCAAGTAGTATTTTAGATCTCCATTAAATGTACTTTGACAATTCTAATTTTTGTTAAATAAATATCTAACTGTTGAAGCCTGCTGCAGTAATGGAAAGTACGAATTCAGTATTCATCATACTGGAGTGTATTTGTAAATACTGTATCTTAAATTCTAAAAAAAAAAAAAAATGTTAGTGAACTTAGAGTTCCTTCTAGATTTTTTATATTCCAAAAAATTAATTATCACCTCGTTGCTTAGAAGGGAGCAGTTAGTCTCCCTTTCCCCAACTATTAAGTCTAGATTCTTCATGTTAGTGATACATTTGTTCTTTTGAAAGTTAAACCCTATTTCATTTTGAGCATATTTGTATGCTCACTCGTTCTCCTCTCCTGCTAACCAAATCAGTATCTGTCTGTATATCCAGTTAAATTGTTTTCTAACTCAGAACTGTGTATGATAAAAATAACTGACATTTATTGAGTTTTTAGTGTGTGACTGGCATTGTGTTAAGAATTTTACATGCACTATCTCATGTGTTCTTATACAACAAGTACTAATGTTATTCTTATTTACTGATGAAGAAACCAAGACTCCCAAGAAATATAGAAGGACAAGTGAAATAAGTGATGGAGCCATATTTGTATGTCTGTGTCATTAATTCAACTCATATTTAATTATCTGGTTACTTGGGGCAAGTACTGGGCTCACACTAGGATGCATGCTCCCTGTGCTGGGAACATAGTGTTGATTAGCAATAACAGTGTTAATAATCATAATAGAGTTGGTTAACTGTAATAATAACAATAGCAGGCACACTTACATTGCATATTCTTTGGGGCACACATTACTTTGAGCAAGTTTTATTTGTTCATTTACTTAATCCATACCACGACCTTATACCATAGGTACTGTTACGCTCATTTTCCAGACGAGGAAACTGAGGCACAGGGAGATTAAGAAACTTGTCTGAGGTTACCCACTGTAAGTGTGCCTTAGTGTTATAAATGTGATCCAGAACTAAGCCTGACTCTGCCATCTGTGATCATAACTACTCTGCTTTGCCTCATCTAACAGTAAAGACAGATGATGAAAAGATAACTCTAAGTGTGGTGAGTGTTATAAAAGAGGAAATAACAGGGTTCATTGGGGAACACGTAAGAGTGAGTCTTCATGTCTTCTGGTAGGGGGCTAAATACGGCATCCGTGAGGACAAGATACTTAAGCTGAGGTCTGAAAGAGGAGTATGAGTAAATTAGGTGAAGGGGAGTGAGTACAGGCAAGCAGAAACAGCGTATGCAGAGGCTCCGAGATAGTCACGTTAGCATGACATGAGTGTCCCACTGTGGCTGCAGTGTTCCTTGGCTTCAAGAGATGGGTGGGGCCCAGATTGAGAAGGACCTTTGGGAAGTTTAAGGTTTGGGATTTTATTTTAAGAACAGCAGGAAGCTAAGGAAGGGTTTAAAATAGAGAGTATGGACTGATCCATCTGGTTTGTCCAGAATAGAGTATGGAGATTTGACTAGAGACAGAATCACTTAGGAAGTTCTCCTGGCACTAACATTTTGACCCGATTGATGATAGAAGTCTGGGGAGAGAATGAAGAGATTGAAGAAATATTTAGGCTATAGAATAAACAGGATTTGATAATAGTTGAATGAGGCAGGAGATTGAGGAGGAGTCCAGAGTATAAGCTGCAGTAACCACTTTAGAATTTCTCTGTGGGGGTGGTTTAGTAATGGCAAGCTGGTTGGAGGGACCAGGATGAGAGTCTGTGTCTTCACATATTTGTGGTTGTTTGGGGGAGTTACTGATGGAGATTAACAGATGACATTTCTGGCTGCTGTAAGGCTAACTCCCAAGTTTCGATTGAGCACAGTTAAGTGGGTAGACACATTCTTAAATAGGCAACCCTGGAAAAGGAATAAGGTATGGGAGGGGATGCGTAGAAGGAGGTGGGGATCGCAGACTTGCTTTTGAATATGTCGATTTTGAGTTTTCCGTGCGAGAGACCCACGTCTGTTGGAAAAGGCTGTTGGGCAGTTGATTGCATGGATATGGGGCTTAGAAAAGGTGTTAGAGGGTCGCCTGGCTGGCTTAGTGAGTAGAGCATGTGACTCTTGGTCTGGGGGTCGTGAGTTGAAGCCCCACATTGGGCCTGAAACCTACTTAAAAAAAAAAAAAAAAGAAAAGAAACCCTTTTTTAAAAAAAGGAGGAAAAGATGTCAGAGCTAGAGAAATAAATGGGGAATTTTCTGCATATAGATAATAATTGAAGCCATAGAAGTAGATGAGTTGACAAAGATGAATATAAAACGTGAGGGGAGAAAATACAGTATCTAAAACATCTCAGAAAAAAATCAGAAAAATTCCAGAATTAAAGATTTTGCTAGAGGAGATACAAGAGACGAAGAAGGAACCAGAGAGGTCAGAGGTAGAGTAGACCACCAGTACAGTGTCATGAGGTTGAGAGAAGAGAGATTCTCAGATATAGGAGAGCTGTGTATCTGAGTGCTGCTGCTAGGTCAAGCAAATGGTTTCCAGAAATTCTCCACTCAGTTAATCAGTGTGGAGGAGATTGATCAAATTAGAGCAGTTTCACAGGCTGGTAGAGACAGAGGCCACGGTAGACCAGGGGGTGAAGAAATGGAGATGAGAAATAAGAAAAGCATTTCAAAAACATTTTTGTAATGTTTGTTTGTTTCTTTGTTTGTTAATTTTGAGAAAGAGAGAGACCAGGGAGGGGCAGAGAAAGAAAGAATCCCAAGCAGGCTCTGCACAGAGCCTGCCGATGCGGGGCTCCGAACTCACAAACCTTTGAGATCATGACCTGAGCCGAAATCAAGAGTTGTACACTTAACTGACTGAGCCACCAAGGTGCCCCAAGAAAAGCATTTCAAGACAATAAGCAAGGAAGACAGTAGCTGGAGGGGAAAATGGTTAAAGAGAGCATTCTTCTGAGCTGTCTGCCTCGTTTGTTCATTTTCACCTGGACGTCACATACTGATCTGTTTTGTGTGACAGGCAGGTTTGGATTTTTTAAGAGAGAATGTTCCCGGGGAAACAGAAAAGAGAGATACTGAGTAAGGATTTGGGGAGGGTTCCTGTGCCACATGGCGTGGGCATCTTACCTGTTTCCTTCCTGTGTGTTCTCCTCAAGACTGAATGTGAAATAGGAATAGGGACTCTTATGAACAGAGAGCTGTAAGGCTCACGGGTCTGCAGCAGGGGAAGGAGAGCCTAGGTAGCTGCTGCATTTCAGCCCAGAAATTGTAAACATCACTGGGAATATGAAACCAGGCACAGTCTGAACCTACATGTATCCAAACTCATGTTTAGATTCAATTTACATTTCTGTGTTATGTCATGAAAAAAGTTCTTGGATTAAAATTAGTATAATTGATATAGAGGTTGAGTTTTGATTGTCAGGGAGATATTTTGACTAGAATATTATTTCCAAAAGATTTTACAGAAGAGATTTCCTAAGAAATACCAGTTTTAAAGTTGTGCTTTCTTTGGTTTTGGCTTCCAGAACATCATTTATGTATGTAAAGTCAGATCGCACTAGTGAGAAGACTTATTTTTAGAATAAAATGCCTTGCCCCACAGTCATCTGTATGGTAGATAGGTGTTTTCTGTGAAGAATCTACTCCTAAAAGCAGTTTCTCCACTTTGAATCAGAATATGCCTTCTTATGCAAATGATTGGAAGAACTGGATATCCAGTAGTCTGAGGTCTGCAGAAAAATTACGGATTCCTGACCTATAAAATGGAAGTGTTTCAAATTGTTCTAAAAATTATATTTGAGAAATTTGCCTTCTCTTCTGTGCAAGTCAAGTAAGTTGGGAGCAAAATTTGAGAAGGTAGTTGAACCTTATTGATGTGTCTACATATTTTTCAGAGAATTTCACCGTATGTTTTGCTTCCTTTTAGATGTATTTATCTTTTTAGTTTTTTTAACATTTGACTTAATGGAATGAGAAGTGGCAAGAAGTTCATTGCAGGGGCGCCTGGGTGGCTCAGTGAGTTGAGTGTCCAAGTTCAACTCAGGTCATGATCTCACAGTTCATGAGTTTGAGCCCCGTATCGGGCTCTGTGCTGTCATCGCGGAGCCTGGAGCCTGCTTCTAGTTCTGTGTCTCCTTCTCTCTCTCCGCCTCGCCTGCTCACGCTCTGTTTCTCTCTCTCTCAAAAACAAGTAAACATCAAAAAAAAAAATTTTTTTTTAGTTCATTGCATAATAGAAAATACTTTTCATAAAGAATATACTATTTCTGTATTATCCACCGCTTACCTAAGCTACTCTGGGGATTAATGTATGATCGTACATTTACGAGAGTGACGCAGGAGCAGAGAAATGTTGGGCATAATGATTCTAAACAAATTTTTGTGGCCATATCCTCATTAATTATCTTAATTTTGATTACTCTTTAAATTTACATATAGGATAGGTCTCCAAGGATATCCTAGCTGAAAGTTCAAACATCTGTATCAATATTTAGATGATCTATAAACCTAGTTACCAAGATAGCCTATTTTGTGCTACTGTCAGCACACTTAATTTTTGGCATGACTCTGAGCCTGTGTTTTTAGAACCACAGAGGAATATAATTTCATAATGTCAATGCACAGATGAAATGGTTTGAGTACATGTGTGTTACCAAAACAAAATTGTTTGTGGTTCATATCTGAAAGGCTTGGAAGGTATCTAATTAAATAAAATTCAGAGAAGTTGCTTTCAAATTATATTCCAGACCATTCTAAAGTTTTTTTCTGAGTCACTATACTAACCTGAAAGGGCTCTTATAACCTGTCTGGAGAGGATCTTTAAAATTGGGTCTCCACAATTTCACGTTATTGACTATTCACTTGTAACCTCGAAAACGAAGTCTTTTACAGTATGTGGTCTTGATTTTTATGTGGTTATTATTGTGCTTTTGAAACGTGTGTTTTTAAAACAGGTGGTAGTTTGCCTTTTTAGCACTTCAAGCTGCTGTCACCAGTTTTTAATAATTATTCTTAAGTAAGCAATATAAAATAGCCATCTCTAACTTCAGCAGTGTTGAACAAATTGAAAGTGATTTTTCCCCCACTACACTGCCCTTGTGCTGAGAGCACACAGTTTAATTAATTTTATTCTCCTATAATGTTTTTAGGAGAAGGAGAAATAGTCCAGTCTCTAAGCACCCTAACCAGAAGATGCAGCACAATTTTCCAGTACTCTGAGGCCAAAGTGACAATTTGGGTTACCAGAACTGTTATCAGTTACATTAATATTGCTGAAATGGATTACACATCATTCCTGAGAAATAGTACCACGAACAATTGGTATTTCTAAACTAAAATATTTAAGCAATCTTATTTTCTATTTTGTATTCAAGTTACTTCCAAGACAGCGTAGTCAGTAGGAACTCTATGTAGAAGGAAGCCTAGATGGCGAGAGAAAAAAATCTAACTCAGAATCACCTGTTTCACCATCTGTAAAGTGGAGGTTTAATACAGGACGTACCTGTCTCCTGGGACATAGTAATGCTTAAGAAATTCTTGTTATTATTATGATGGTGCTTTTTATATAAAGTCATTTGTTTAGGTGAAGTTCTAACCACAAGGGCTCTTAGATTAAAACTTTTACTTGTTAAGCAAAAAATATCTTAGTTACATATTTCTCTCTGTTGTGTGAGGTTTTGAATAATACAGTTTTAATTATATATACATATATATGTATATATATATTTCAGTGTTTATTTTTGAGAGAGAGAAGGAGATAGCAGAGAAGGGGCAGAGAGAGAGAGAGAGAGAGAATGAGAACCCCAAGCAGGCTCTGTACTGTCAGCACAGAGCCCGATGTGGGGCTCGAACTCATGAACTGTGAGATTATGACCTGAGCCAAGATCAAGAATCTGACGCCCTGAATAATAAAGTTTTTAGATTGTGTTGGCCGATATAAATGGTTACAAATATTTTTTCAAATAGAGTAAAAATAAGAATTTAATTTTTTAGTTTTTTAAAGTGGATTTTTCTCAGACATTTGTAGCTTAAAATACGTATTGTATCAGAAAAGAAATGTGAATTAATTCGCTAGTAAGCCAGGGATCTACATTTCTGAGAAGATTCAACCTGGTAGGATGTAGATGATCAAGAAGAGGAGTATTAAAGTAAGAATAGATTGGAACAAGCCAGGAAATGCATCCTAAACTGTGGGTAGATACTCTTATTAATGACTTAGTTATGCATTGGGTGGTGTTTCTGCCGGAAGCACTCGTTATGTACATGCAGTCTGTAAGGAGTTAACTAGACTGAGGGGTCTAAAGTTTGTGTAGCTAACAGAAGAATGCATTCTGTTTATACAGCGGTGACCCAATTTTACCCCAGGCTGGTGGGTTCATTAACAATCTCAGTGAACAAATTCTGTCAATGATAGTCATTTTATAAATTAAATGAATACCACTGTGTCTTACGTGACTTACAATATGTAGATTGTATTCACGAGAGATTAAATAATAACTTATGGTGGTAGACACCGTAAGGAAGACGGTTTAATTAATATTATCTTAGGAAGCTTCTTGCTTTGCGGGGGTGGGGTGCTGCAATTTAAATAAGATATTTTCCACATCATTCTGACCTCTGGACAGAGGTTGTATTCCTGCAATTACAGAGTGCAAGTCTCTATAGCTGTCTCTTTAATTCTATACGAAAGGAAATTTTTGATACAGCGTATAAATGGCTTCTTACAACTTAATGTTGCTATAAGTGAGGTGGATGTAAGAAATTCAGTCCTGTAATTCTCTCACCCCTTTTGTTTTCTATCCCTTCTTTACTTTTAACAGAAAATAAATAGGGGTGCCTGGGTGGCTCAGTCGGTTAAGCGTCTGACTTTGGTTCAGGTCATGATCTCACGGTTCATGAGTTGGAGCCCCGCATCGGGCTCTGTGCTGACAGCTCAGAGCCTGGAGCCTGCTTTGGGTTCTGTGTCTCCTTCTCTCTCTGCCCCTCCCCAACTTGTGCTCTGTCTCTCTATGTCTCTCAAAAAATAAATTAATTGCAAAAAAATTTTTTTAAGAAAAATAAATAGCAAAGCACTTTCTAAAGTGTTGTGACAGATAATAAAGGAACCAGCCCAGCTCTGCCTCTTAGTTTCCTGGATCATTCAATCTTGCAGCTGTCTGTCCTCATCAAGGATTATGATGGTGATTTGGGCAGCAGTGGGCCAAAAATTTCAGCAGCTAAGAATAAGGGAAATTTAATTTCAGTAATTAAGAATAAGGGAAAACTATGTGTGGACAAATGACTACCAGCAAATTTCTCAAAGTTGGTCAAGGGTAGGACAGATGTCTTAAAAGTCCCATTCTTAATAATTTTATGCAAGCTAAACATCTGTTAATTCAGTTATTTTCTTGGAATACCATTTGATGAAATACCTCCTTTAAAACACTGAAAGTAATACTGAATCTTTGAAAGTTGTATTGGATTGTTAATTTATTCCCAGTGGCTGTAGCAATGACATAGTCATAACAGTAGTACAGAAACAAAGTGTTTTTACCATTTGGGAAGCCAGCTTTATAATTTACTGACACTGTTATTTTCAAATAGCAATTAGTATTACAGGAGAGGATTTCTCAGGAGTTAGAAGTGAAGACCCAAGAACTGAAAGCCCTGAGTTTTATTACCAGCTTGATTTCTCATCCCTAGGAGAGAATCCTTTTCCCTTCTACTATAGTTCCCTATTGGAAATCTTGTTAATTGCCATTTCATAGGATAAAAGTTAGAGCAGAGGTTCTGTCGGATTCTCTTTTAACAAGCGCTCTAGCGTCTTCAAGAGGAATACAGAAAGATAGAAGTATTTCACTGCAGTATAAAATGAATGTAATAACCAAAGGGCCTGAATAATATAGGTTTTTATGAAGTTGTTACTGCTTTTGTTATTTTCCAAGACAGAAGGCTTACTATTAATAATGTATCAGTTCTTAAACTGATAGCAAGAAAACAGTTATATCACAGAAGAGTTTTCTTTCTGCAAGCAACTGGCAGAAATGTTACATGTTTGATTATATAGCAGTTTGTATTTTCTGTGTATGCTAATGTTCCCTCAAGCTATTAATCATCATAAAAAGAAAAATTTTTTAAGCTTTATTTAATTTGGTGTTTGACTATCCATGTGCTCTTTTGGGGAGGTGGGGAAGGATAACTTTGGGGTGGTCTATATCAATTTGTGTAGAATTTCTTGATTTTATTTGCCATTTTACAAAGATTTAGTATGTTGAGATAGATAATGTATCATGGACATCCCCTATAGATTCTTAAGGTGAAATTACGATTTCCATAGTTTAGAAAACAAATTCCTGAGATTAGTCAGGAGAGGAAGAGGAAATATACCAAAACATATGATCTTATAGCAAAGAGAGTTTTAGAAATATCAAAAGCATATTAAATTTTCTTTTCCTCCCCTCCCAATAGAGTGCAGGCTATAATCCCTTGCTAGATTATAAATCTGTGAATTTGAAAGAACAGAAAAAATTTGATAGCCTTTAGTTGCAGCAGAGTTTTTACTGAACAGCTGCTTTCAGAGGCCTGGCATCTTGCTTCTCAGTGCTTCTGAAGGAGCCAACGTTAGTTTATCGTGATGCTCTAGCAACTAAAGAATGAAGTCGTGAGCATTCCATTACATGAAAGTACCAGTTTATAACATAGCTCATTGCTTGTTAATATTCTTTGATTTCCTAATGACTAAATATGACTCTCAAATGTGTGTGATTTCCATCTGAATTGAAGGGAATCATGTACACAAAAGTAGAATTTGATGCAGTGCCACTTTGAAATAGTGTTTCTATAACACTTGCTTTTGAACTTTAAGTGAGAACCGTAACAGATGTGAGAAAGAACTATGACAAGGACAGCCTAATTTAAGTTTTATAAATTTTAGGAAATGTCATCTTTTTATTGGTTTCAGAGACTTTTTCAAATGTTTTAAACACAATTTTCAGATAACAATAATGAAAAGCTGAGCCCCAAACCAGGGACAGGTGAACCAGTTTTAAGTTTGCACTACAGCACAGAAGGAACAACTACAAGCACAATAAAACTGAACTTTACAGATGAATGGTAAGTTAATATTTTTGTAAAGCTGTTCTTAGCCATTTTGTAGGATTGTATTAGATACTATTTTTAGCACTTCGTCATCTTTGTGTTTTGTTTAGTTGTAATGCATTGGTTCACCAACTTAGGGTGGGTGGTTCAGATCGCTTAGAGAGGTTGTTAAAACACAGATTACTGGGCCCCACTCTCAGTTAAGTTTGAGGTGGGATCAGACAGTTTGCATTTCTAAAAATTTCCCAGGTGATGCTGATGGTGTTGGTCCTGGAATATTTCTTCTGATAGAAAATGCAAAAGATAGAAAAATAAATAATCACCAATAGACCATTAGTGCAAAAAAAATAAACCTAACATTTTGGAGTTTTTTTTCAGTCTTGGTCCTTTGCGTAGGTGTGTGTGTCCACACACATATGTACATATATGTATGCATGTGTGATTTGGGGGTTGAGTTTTAAAGTTAATTTGAACCATACTGTACATATTCTGTTCTCTCCTGCATTTATTTGGCTTAACTCCATAATAAATATTCCCACATTTCTACTTAGTTTTCATAAATCTGAAAACTGTGTAATACTCCAGAGTTTACCTAACCGTTTTTCTTTAATCAGGCAGTGAATTTACCTTTTTTTTTTTTATAATGAATATCTTTGTTTACAAGCTTTTTCCTATCTTTAAGAGTGATTTGAGATGTATTTTTAGAAGTCAACTCTATCTAAGTCAAAAGATATTGCCAAATTATTTTCAAAGGACTCTTCTGTCATTACATTTCTCCCAGCAGCATATGAAAGTTCACATTTTGCTGCCCCGAGGCCAGTGTTCAATAGCAATTTATTTTTAATTTGTATATTTGATTTTAAAATAATTGTCATTTTTATTTAATTGATTACTAGTAAGGTTGAACTCTATTTGATGGCTATCAGGTTCTCTTTAATGACATTTCTGGTTATATTTATGGCTCACTAATCTAGTTTAAATCTTATGTCTTAAAAACAGGTTATGTGAGCTTCTTACATTCTTTTAGTCTGTCTCATGCCTTTTGCTTGAGATAGTATCCAAAATGTTGTATTTAAATTTATTACCATTTCTATATTAATATGATTTAACATATCAATAATATCTTTCTTAATATATAATTACATAGTAGTATAATTATATGATTAATATATAGTAATTATATTAATCATTTATAACCAATATATTAATTATTTTGTATAATTAATATTATATCAACATATTCCACTGTTTATTATTATATATTATATGCTCATATAATATATACATAACATATAGCTATATATTGTTTATTAATATATAATTATGTGTTGATATGTGATTTTATTTATTTATTTATTCCAGTTCACTGGTTTCCATTTGTGTTCATGTGTCTATGTATTTACATTAAAATCTTTAAGTAGTATTTTCAGATGTTACTGAAATCCTTCTGTGTTCCAGAGACTATTCTAGACACTGGGAATACATCAGGGAAAAAAAAACTGACAAAAAAATCCCTCCCTATTGGAACTTATATTCTAGATGGGGGAGACAGACAATAAATAGAGCAAATAAATGAATTGTATAGTATGTTAGAGAATACTAAGTGCTGTGGAAGAAAATATAGCAGGTAAGGATGATTGGGAGACCTCGGGTAAGGGTAGGCATCATTGAGTAGATGGCATTTGGACAAAAACTTAAAGGGTAAGAAGGAGTGAGCCACGCATACATCTGGAGGAAGAGCATTGTAGGCAGAGAGAAAGCCAGTCCAAAGGCTCTGACTCAGGAACAGACCACGAATGTTCAAGGGTCTTTAAGAAAACCACTGTAGCTGAAGTGGAGGACCAAAGGAGAAAGTAGTAGTAGCAAAGAAGGTCAGCCCAGGTAAGTGAGGAGCATAGTTCAAAGGATAAAGGATGTCTCTGATTGCCGAGTAGAGAATAGGCCCTAGGTGGAAGCCAGGTGGCCAGTTAAAAGACTAACAGTAAGAAAGGTGAGAGGCACCTGTGTCTTGGACCAGGATGAGAGCAGTGGAGATAGATAGTAAGAAGAAATTGGATTCTAGATATATATTTGAAGGTGCAGTCAGTAGAATTTCTAACTTCTTTATGAGCCTTAGTGTTGGAACTCAACTTTTTATAATCATGATCTCTGTGGCCCTTTTTCTTCATATGTAATTGAAGATCATACAAGATTGTTATGCTTTATGTCTTTCTTGTTCTAGTCTCATGTTTCTGTACCAAAAAGGCTGATTTTTTATAAAGAATCTCATCTGAGCATTTTTTTAGCAAAGATCCTTAGTCCCACTCTTCTTTTGAATGCTACTTTTTCTTCTCTAAAATCTGACCATGAAATTCTCTCATTCACTCGTTTCTTATTTATCAGAAAGTAATTAGTTTTTTTCCTGATCATGAAAGAAAAAAGAAAAAAATTATAAAAAGAAAATTCAAAATGTATGCAGTCTCTTTCATCTCTTTTTCATATGCCAGTATGGGGTCTTGCTTTTATTTTAGTTTCTTTGATGACAGATAAGGCAATAGAGCACACTGACTAAGAGCTTAGACCTTAAACTTGACAAGCTGTTGAACTTCTCTGAATCTCAGTTTTTTCATCTGAAAAACAGGCATATCTACTAGAACCTACTTTAGAGGTTTCTTGGGAAGATTTAACGAGATCACGCAGAAAAAGCAGATAGTACTTGGCACGTTGCCTAGCACACGACAGGCCCGGGTGCTGGGTCTGTAGTTACCTTCTTTGTAAATTGGCCTTTCCTAGCCTTTGCCCGTTTTTCTACTACAGTGTTCATATCTTTTTCTTACTGTTTATAAAACTATTTACCTATTTATTATAGAATTGAGTGAGGATGATACCATTTGTCTTTCATTTGTTGCAAATATTTTTCCCAGTTTGTTGTCTGTCTTTCAGTTTACTTATGGCAGTTTTGCTTTATGGTTCCAGCCTGTGAGCTCATGCTTAGGAAAGCCTGTCCTTCCCAGGATTAGGGGGAAAGTTTCCTCTTATTTTCCTCTTACCATTTCTGTGATTTTCATATCAGAAATATGTGCTTAATTCCTCTTCAACTTACTCTGCCATAAAGTATGACATAGAGCTATAGCTTGATTTTTCCACATGACTCTTCCTTTGTCCTGTTACATTGATTGAGCAACTTATGCTTTTTTCTGTGATTTAAAATGCCATATTAACATATGCTAAACATGTTTACTTGGTTACATTGTCTTTTCCACTAATGGCTCTGTTTTCCTACATCAGTATCATAATGTTTCAATTCTCATAACTATAATACACTGAGCATTTTATTTATGCCTGTATCATAGCTTTCTCAATGGGGAAAAAAGATTTATATATCACATTGGCTTCTCTTTACCAAAATTGCTATATATTTCTTTCCGGTTAAAAAGAAATAACATGCTCATTGCAAAAAAAAAAGTCAGAATCTAGAGAAAAGTGTGAAAAGAAATCACTTGTAATAATCCTACTGAGATGACACTTAACATTGGTACGTATCCTTTCTGAAATTTTTTTCTGCATATATACCCATGTAGATATGCATTCTTCCTAAAAATAGCATATTATACATGGGTGCCCTTTTAAAAAAATCAAATTGACTTCTGCAAGTAGCCTAAAGGGGATTTTATAAAATCTTGGCAAAAAGTCCATGACAATTTGCATTGTCTGTTGAGTCATTGCTGTTTGTCTGTTATTAACAGTTTTTAAGTTACTTGTAACTCTCAGGGTTTTTTTTTTTTCTTGTTCACATTTATTCTAAATCTAAGAAATTATTACATTTCTCTGAATTTAATTTTAATCCTAGATTGTTTTACATTTTCCTCTATTTTCTTTCCTATCTAATCCCCACCTTACACATATGCCATGATTTATCACAGAACATTCATTGAAAATTATTTATTTGAATCCACCTAGGATTCTGCCCTAGCCAGAAATGCCGACAGAATTGTTAGTCATCGTCAGGTGGGTATTAAACTAATAAAAAACATTATCCGAACTTTCTACAAGCCCTGGTGCTCAATCACCTGCCATATGTGAACAACAGTCCAGAAGTAGAAGCAAGCTGCATAGGGGGGGTTCAAAGACCAAAGTGTGTAAAACCAGTAAGGATTTGGATGTGGTGAACCATCTATGGTGAGGACAAGAAGAGAGTCCATGTAATTCAGTTAAAATTCAATACAAATGTATAGAAATAAATAGAAGGATCAAAACCTTGAAAAGGTGGTCCTTCTGTATTTTTAAATCTCTTTTTTAAGGTTAAGGAGGATTAGAATAATCACCTTGATCTTTGAAAGTGGTGTTTTACAAGTACTATTCAAATAAGAAGTCCTATGTTTTATTTGTTGTGTGGATTTTTTATTTCTCTAGTTGTAAAATATAAAAATTACCCTAAAAGTTCATATGTATTAACTTCCTGGTGGAACCGCTTGTTTTGTTTTGATAATAGGAGCAGTACTGCCTCAAGTTCTAGAGGAAATGGGAGCCACTGCAAATCTGAGGGTCAGGAGGGATCCTTGACCCCACAGAGCTCTGTGCTACCACCAGGAGACAGTGAGACAAGTAAGGTGTTGTTTCTGTTGTCATTATAAAACCCCAGTGTTGAATGTCCACCTGCTTTTGTGTTCTTTCAGTGCAGCAGTTTTATTTCTTGGTTAGTTGGTTAGTTAGTTAGTTAGTTAGTTAGTTAGTTAGTTAGTTAGTTAGTATTTTGTAGAGAGCTCAAGTGGGGGAGAGGGGCAGAGGGAGGGAGAAAGAGAATCTTTAGCTCAGCGTGGAACCTGACATGGGGCTTGATCCCACAACCATGGGATCGTGACCTAAGCCAAAATCAAGAGTTGGACACTCAAGTGACTAAGCCACCCAGGTGCCCGTTTTTTGTTTTTAATAAATTACTTTTGCCTCAGTAGTCCAGCCACTACTGTTGATAAACAGATAGCAAATACAAATGGTTGAGGCCTTAAGCATTTAGGGTAGGGAGTCACAGTGAAGCACAGTTCCCCTCAGTGGATACAATGGCCAAGACAGGTGGTCATTGTACTGAAAATATGTGAGATGTAAATGTTAGTTTGGATTATCTTGACCACTTTTATACCTAGCAGTGAAATCCAAAGTATCTGCCTTGATTTTTTTCAAAGAGTATAGGTGGCTTGTGAAGGGGGAAAAAGGAATAAAATTTAAATGGGTTATGCGTGAATACTGTTTCATACAAGAAATGCCATTTAGGAATTTTTCAGAACGCTTTCCTAGAATATTTTACCTGACCATTATGTGAAATTTAGTGTCTAGTCCAGAGCCTTGATTACAGGAGATTTTCTTTCTCTCTCTTTCTCTCTCTCTCTCTTTTTTTTTTTTAGCATATAATTTTTGCTCACTTTTTTTTTTTAATGAGGTGAAATTCACGTAACATAAATTTAACCATTTTAAAGTACACGCTCTAGTGACGCCTGGGTGGCTCAGTCGGTTAAGCATCCGACTTTGGCTCAGGTCATGATCACATGGTTTGTGTGTTCAAGCCCCGTATTGGGCTCTGTCTGACATCTTAGAGCCAGAAGCCTACTTCAGATTCTTGTCTCCCTGTCTCTCTGCCCCTCCCCCACTCATTCTCTCTCTCTCTCTCTCTCTCTCTCTCTCTTTCTCTCAAAAATAAATAAACATTAAAAAAAAAAATTAAGGGCGCCTGGGTGGCTCAGTCGGTTAAGCGACTGATTTTGGCTCAGGTCATGATCTCGCGGTTTGTGAGTTTGAGCCCCACGTTGGGCTCTGTGCTGACAGCTTAGAGCCTGGAGCCTGCTTCGCATTCTGTGTCTCCTTCTCTCTCTGCCCGTCCCCCACTTGTGCCCTGTCTCTCTCTGTCTCTCAAAAATAAGTAAATCTAAAAAAAAAAAAAATTAAGTACACAATCCAGTGACCATTCACAATTTTGTGCAACTATTGCATCTGTCTAGTTCTAAAACATTTTCTTATCCTCTCTAAAGGAAATCCCACAGCCATTAAGCGGTCACACCCCATTCCCCATCCTCCTTCCCCCTTAACCCCTAGCAACTGCTTATTTACTTTCTTTTATACATCCATTTTTGACTGTATGCTATTTCATAAAGCTGGTGAAAATCAGATGGAACTAATGCTCAAAAATTTAGCCTGGTACAGTAACAAGAGTATTAAAAAATAAATATAGCTGGTGATGGGCCATCATAGAAAAATCAGCTCGTTAATCAAAGAAAAAAGGCATGAAATGAATGACGGCCAGGACTGGCACACAGTAGATTTTCAAAAAATACTTGGTAAATGAAGGACTAAATGAATTCCACTTCTTATTAAAGGAATAGATGCCTCAATATAACAGAGTTTACAAGAATTAAGTATGTGTAAAACAACTCTCTAGTAAGCAGATGTGCGGTTAGGAGCAAAAAAGACTGATCCCTAATGGATCTTAGAGTTAAATCCCAGAAAGAAGTATTTTCAGTGGCCAAAAGAGAATTGATGGTAGGGTTCACGATAGTTCAGATTCTACTAAATGCATGGTAAAGGGATAGAAAAATACTCAGTTTTAAGTTTAGATTTTGTGAAGTTTAGAAACAAGGCAAGATCAAGTAATGTCAGTTGTGAGGGCTTATCTCAAGCAGAAATTCTTCACTGCGGGTTTATTAAGGTCCTTGCCTGGGCTTTGGGAGGAGGCAGTGGGCAGGATTGCTCATCCATCTTTGATAGTGTTTGTACAGTTCGGTGTGGACATAGATATTTGCATTGTACTGAGGGGAGGTGATGTCTGGGTGTCAGAAGATTCTATGATCCCAAAAGGATTAAGAGCTCCTTATATATAGGATAGCGAGAGTATTCAGCTGGTATTCATTTTATTAAAAATTTTGGATTTAATGATAATTTGGTGGGGTGCCTGGGTGGCTCAGTCAGTTGAGTGTCCGACTTTGACTCGGGTCATGATCTCACAGCTCCTGAGTTCGACCCCTGTGTCGGGCTCCGTCCTGACAGTTCAGAGCCTGGAGCCTGCTTCGAATTCTGTGTCTTCCTCTTTCTGTCTACCCTGCTTGCGCTCTGTCTCTCTCGCAAAATAAATAAACATTTTTAAAAAATGATAATTTGGTTTATTTCCCAGAAGCTCTTGAAGAATCGTCAGAGGATGCGACAACATGTCAGGAAGGTACATCTGCAGAAAACACACTTCAGAATCGTGTAGATACAGGTGAGTAGTTGTCTTGTTCTCTTTAGATAATTGCTTCATGTGGGCAAATGAGAAGCGTAGTTTATGTTACTCTCTCCTGAGACCATTTCCAAATAGATGTATTATGGAATTTTTCTCTCCCTATTGGGAAATTCCTCATTAGGAAATGCCTGCCAGCTTTAAGGCTAGATTAAATAATGTTGCCAACATGACCAGCTGTTTCTACTTTATTTTCTAACAGCACAATCAGATAAGTTCACATCTGAGCCATTGGATTCCTGCTCAGGAGAAAGAAATGACCTCAATCTTGATAGCTCTTGTGGGGTTCCAGAAGAATCTACTTTGTCGGAACAAGGCAAGGAACCAGGAACTTCAGATCAAACTAGCACTGAAGGTGCTACCGATCAAAATACCGCCAATCCGGAGCCTCAGTCACAAACAGAAGCCATCGGGCCTTTGGCTCATGAGGAAACATTAGCCAGGGAGTCTGCTCTCCAGGACACAGATGATAGTGATGACGACCCAGTCCTGATCCCAGGTGCGAGGTATCGAGCAGGACCTGGTGACAGGTTGGTAGATTTTTCATTAAAATGAACTCTAAAAAGTACAATTCACAAGGCTTTGTTTGAAGTCACATAAAGGAGTCTCTCCATTTTTTACAGTTGCTTCCCCTAAGGGTATCTCAGGCATACAAACTCACAGAATTTTTTAAACTGTAAATGATTTTACGTATTACATTCTTTGAACAAAGTGTACTTAAGAGGGGAATAAAGTCTTGTTGCTCTGTATGTCCAGGCCTGAGGCTTGCTCCTCAATTTACAGGTCAAGAGAAAGGAATGTGGAGAACGACCAACAGGTTATTTATGAAGTCAGAGCTATGTTTAGCTGTAGACATCCTGGCCTTTGTCAGTTTTGTTTTATTTTGTTTTTTTCACATTCGGTTTTTCTGCTTTTCTACTGACCCTGGCTTAAGGTCGTGTGATAGTAGTTCTCTTTTTGAGAACATTATGTTGTTCTCTGATGTCTACTAGGTAACCCAATTTAGAAAATGAAAAATTATACCAGATAACAAATATTACAACTACAACGAAGAATCGCTCACGTGTTCATATACTTTTGCCATTTTTTATTTTGTGTGATCAATACAGGTGTATTATATTTTTTAGTAGATAAAATCTCTTGAAGTATATTGCATTCCATACTTTTTAAAAACTATTTCCACAGATAATGCTATCATATCTCATTATAAGCTCTGTCCTTTTCCAGAGAATAAAATTTTATCTTTAAGTTCCTAGCTTACACAGGTATGAAGAACCATTTCACATATTTCTATGCTCACTATACTACTGTTTGTAAAATATTCTGACATTTCTGACAAGTGAAAAATACAGTGAAAAGATTATATAGCATTGCCATTCTTTCATGGTAAATTAATGATCAAGAGCATTATGACTTGGGTTTGAATCTTGGTTTTACCACTTGGCTATATTTCCTCATTCCAACTACCTAGTATATTTTTAAGGTTCAGTTTCCTTATCTATAAAATTAGGTTATGATTATCTAGAATTGTTATAAGAATTTTTAAAAATCCATCAATTATTTAGTCAGAGGATCCATCCACTTTGAAAGCACTAAATAAACAATAACTGTATTAAGCAACCAGGATGTTCTATGTGGCTACTCAGACTTGAAAAACAATTACACTAAGAATGGCTTTAGGGATAAAGACTGACAGAGGCCAAGCAGAAATCCGGAACAGTACTGCTTCCAGTTCAGTGAAACCACCTTTTGTGACTATGAAAGGACAGTTCCTTCAGTTACGTTTAATCAGAATGTTTACTTGGCTGGCAATGGCATTGTTTTTAAATGTAAAGGAAGTGATCTCTCCCAATATTTGTACTTAGCAATTAACCAACCATCTTCTCTTTACCGGCCGCACATTAGTCTTCAGCATTCTTAGTCTGTTTTAGACAAGTAAAACTTAGTCCCATTTCTTTCCATACCCAAGAGGGAGATCAATACCACTTGAATACAGGTAAGGTTAGCAAGCATAGCACAGTTTGAAAATCAAATTGATGGTTTCTGAAACCCAGGGTGGAGAATTAGAGTCTGTATAATTATTTTAAGCTTATGCACTTATGGCTTTCTATTTACATAAGTGAACATATGTCTTTTTTTTTTTTTTTTTTTTTATTTTTTTTATTTTTAAAAAATTTTTGTTTATTTTTAAAAATTTAAAATTTTTTTTTTTTTTTTTTTTTTTTTTGTACTTCTTATGTAGCTAAAAATGATGCTAAGGTCATAATTGAAAATAAAATTTAAGTGTACTTTCTAGTAAAATGCACCAAATCACTTGCCAGGTTTATTTGCTTAAATAAGAAATTATGTATTTTTAATAGATGTTAGACACTTATAAAATATCGTGATTATTTATCATCTTCTATCCAAGCTAATTATAACACTTTTACACCAAGCCGACTTTATAGCTGAGGAAACTGAAGTGCTAAGCAGATGATTTGTATATTTTAGACCTAAAAAGTTTTCTTTTTTCTTTTTTAAACGCAGTAGTTGAGCATCAGGGAGAAAGGAGGATTTGGAGGGAGCAAGGAAATGGGGGACAGCGGCCTGGAGCTGACCCTACTCCATGGAGGTCTCCAGTGCATACTCTCAGGCTAGATCCAGATCAGAAACCTCCTCTGGGTCTGCATTGGCTTCCCTGATTTTTAAAAATTATTATTATATATTATTTAATGTTCTGTATGTTCAGCTCAGGTATATAGCCTTAGTTTGTCCCATATATTTTATTTTATTCTGTTGGACATAATAGTGAACTTACCGAAGAGTAACAGAAGGATAATAAATTCTCACTCTTTAAGAAACTTAATAACTTATTGAACAAGAGAGGACAAATCCACAAGCCATTTATAAGAATGCCTGGAAACAGTTTTAATAAAGGAAATGAACTACAGTGTTACATACATACAAAGATGTATATACTAAGTCCTTGGTAGTACACACATCTTTGTATGTATGTAACACTGTAGTTCATTTCCTTTATTACTAAAGCGATTATAGTGACTGTTTAACAACTACATCAGTTTTTCTTTGAGATTTGCATTATTCCTATTTACCAAAAATTGTAAATGGTGAAAAATCTTCCTTCTGATTTTTATCTAAATAATTTTGATAGTTCCTACCTTCTTGGCACCATCTCGATTAAATCTTGAACTGCCTCTGTAAAGTATGTTTTTAATATTGCTGCACCTTGCTAAGGGTTCTTCATCCTTAAGACAACTGCCCATTTATCTTCTAAATTGAAGGAATAGGTATGTTGACGTTTATGCGAAAGAGAGAAAGTTTAAGATACTTCACTTCTTAAGAACGTGAAAAGAACTGTTTACCAGCTTGTAAGTAGGCGTATGGTTTCTGAGAATTTCTGTTTCCAAAGGGACAAAAGATTTCAAAGTGCTCTTGTAAAAATTACACTATTTGGTTTTTAGAATCTAAGGATACGTTTCATACTTTGACGAAATGCGCAACCAAAGGAGTCCCCTCGTTGCTGCCACCTGAGAGGCCCAGTCAGGGCTAGTTTGGTTAAAGAAATGGCCCCCAATTAAAAATGGGCAAAGTATATACCTAGGTCTGTACTTCAGTGTGTGTAAAGAATGACGTAGTGGGTCTCATAATTTCTTTTGCCCCAAATTTAATTTTTCAAATGAAAGCTAAAAAGTTTATAAGTAAGCCATTTTTGATGGACATTCTTAAATGTATCAAAGCAGTTCTTTGCAATGTAAAGTAACTATTTCATTATAAAGACCTGCACTTTTAATTTGGTTAGATAAATATGATCCAGCTTTTCACTTTTGGACTGAGATCAAGCATGAGAAGGAAATGCCTTAGAAAATAAAGGCCTTAACCACTAACATAGATGTTTTCAGATGGAACGCTCTGCCCATTGACCATAGCTAGTGTCGGTACAAATACAACTGGGACTCTCTATGGCAGAGCTCAGTAAGCTTTTCCCTAAAAAAACAGATAGTAAATATTTAAGCTTTGCTGGCCAAGAGATACAGTGGAGGCTACTGTGTAGGTACTTATATAACCATTTAAAATATAACCATTGACGAATGTAAAACCTGTTTTTTGCCTGTAGGCTGTTACAAAAACAGGCGACTGGCCAGATTTGCCAAAGAGCCATAGTTTCTAATTCCTGCTCTTTGGCAGGTCGGTCTTAGAGAAGCACAACTATAGTCTGTGGTAAAATGTCTCTACTGGCAGATATCCGAAGTTTAAAACGATGAAATCTCTATAAATCACCACATATTTGGTCCCGTTTAACTTTGTCTAGGGCCAGAGCACAGCACATTAACTGGAAACTAAATTGAAGAAAGGATAATTAATCAAACATATACTTTCCAATCTTGGGATTAAAAAATAATAAAAGTAGTATGTGTATCCCTTAGTGATAGTATACACCGTATTTAGAAACAGAAACCCGTGCCCTTGGAATGAAAGGATCATGGTCAGGTTTTCTGTTTATGTGACCTCCACATAAACTTTCCACGGTGCCCCAGGGAGCTTACAGTAAATGGTATGATGGCCTGGCTGGTAGCTCTTTTCTTTTGCCAAACCCGAGAGGTTCTTGCTCTCTGGGAAGCGTGTGAGTGAGCTTCCTGAAGAACTTTCTTGCATAGTCTTGGACGTTTTTCGTTGTAGACTCAATTAAGATGCTCTGAAGATTTTTCTGGTAACTATTAAAAATATTAACCTTGTATGGCCTGTTAACCACTTTTTTAAAAATGTATCTTTCATATGCATAGAAATGTGGTTCCGTTTACCCATTCTGGACCCTGGGGAACATGGCCTTTATTTTTAAAGCCAGAATTCTTTGTGTCCTGTAAATTTGTCACCATCTCTTTACTCATCATTATAATCACTCTCAGTATTTCTAATGATTCAAGTGTATTCTTTGTGAAAGCAAATTACAGAGAGGAAAAAGGGTAACAGAGAAAGAACCGAACTCCTAGAGAGTGAAAAGCTCTGTTACTCTTTGCTTGCTTGTTATCGAGTCTATGGTTAGGACAAATGAGTCAGCTCAGGGCTTAACTATTTTTTTCTGAAAGAGCAGCATAGCCCTGGGGAGCATAATGTAGGTGTCGCAGTGGATGGTATTGGTGGTTTGAGTCCCTGCAGTTCCCTACACTCTGCAACGGGTTAGGTTCTAATCTAGTTAAAGATAAAAGGGATTAAGTGCCAAGTCTTCCTTTCAATCTTATCTTCAGTGAGTGTCTCTGTTTCGTTAATTTCCTCATATACTTTTAAGCTGAAGGACATAATCCTTAAATCAGGAGGAGACACAGAAGTTTTCTTAGATCTAGGTGATTAACAGTAGAAGTGGTGACCTTATTAATGCTTTAAATATTTGGTTCTTTGAAGTCTTTGTGAGTGACTTTAGTTATTGTGTTCCCTTCACTAGATTTAATATCAGAGGAACAACAATAGGTGATAGAATAATGAGGTAATTCAGTATGTTCCTTCGTTATTTATTTTTTCTTTATGATGAATTTGCCAGGTCCTCCTTTTCCACACCTAACCACCTTTCCTATTAACAGTTAATACCTCTTCAAACTTACTGAACTCTGCGTGCTCAGCCTTGTGAGCAGGTTGCTTTTCACAGACTGTATTTAGCTGCATGCACTGCATGAGAATAGAATGAAGAGTAATTTCCTGTGTGCAGATGTAACTGATACCCACGTCGAGTGTGTCACATGATAAAGTAACTATCATCTGAAAATGATGTACTCTAAGTTATTGGTTACTCATTTTGGATATTTTGTCAAAGGATGCAACTTACTTTTTTTAAAAAACTTGATTGGCAAAGCAATTAGCCTTAGCAACTTTTTGTTATTATTCAGATATACTCCTTTCCCTTGAAATCAGGAAGTAAAATAAGGACTTGAGTCCAATTCTATGCATAGGTTTAAAATTCTGACTTTTAAGGAAAGCCGTTTTATTAATAAATAGCTTTACTGACTTAATGTCGCACATCAAGATGCTATCTAAGTCTCAGACACTTCTGTAATTTGAAGACAGTGGGGTACATTTTTAAATACAATTTTAAAGTGAGCTTCAATCCTATTATTCTTCTAGCCCAAACCTGGTTTACTGACAAAATTAACTTTGTATCTAATTCTAGGGACACATGTCTGTTATTTACCATTCATTGGTTTCCAAAACAAAGGGGTAATATGAAACATAAAATGGAATTTGTTTAAGGGCTTTTTGATTTTCTGGTTTCTACCTTTCATCTCAAGTACTCAAGGCCAGTTTCTGCTTTTACAGTGAAGATTGCAATTAAAAAGTACCATGTCGCTTTAAACAAGTTACAGAGAAGCTAACAAATTGAAGTGGAGAGTATTAAGAACTAATAAACAACGGTAAAAAAGAAAATGTGCCTCTTCCTTTCCCTCAGAGCTAATGAGATTAGACAGCTTCTTTACCTCTGTTCTTTCTTTCCTATATGGACAAAATTTCTAATTACAAGGTAGTTTTTTTTCCTGACATCAAGCACACATTTAGTCTGCTTCCTCTTTAGCAGTTGGGGATGCTCAAGGAATGTAAAGTTCTGCTTAAGATAAGATTAGAAAAATAAAATTAGAAAAACAAAATTATCACACGTTATGATCTGCTCTGCTCATATAGCCAGTCTACGTGAAGGACTGTCCTGTAGTGTTTTGTGAATAGGTCTTAACCCTAATCTGCTGAGATCCTGAATGATAGGTGCCACATTTAATCTGTTTCTTTTAATAATAAATAAAATGGTAATCATCCCTTACTCTTCGCTCAGCTGCTATTACTTCATCACCTGTCACCTGGTCTTCTATTCATATGGCCCTCCAGCTGCTTCCAGCCTCTGTCCTCATCACGTCCACTTTCAGTGGCTTTCCGTTGCCTGCAATATAGAAAACTCCAGCTCCTCTGCCTGGCCTGCAGGGCGCTCTCTGTCATGGCCGTGGCCAGAATTTGTGCAGACTACAGCAGACCTACTGGGAGCGTCTCTGGGTACACTTAATGCCTCTGTTGCTTTATTCACTGTGTGCCTTCTACCTGAAATGCCCTCTTGTCACTGACACCATCATGTTGGCCACCTCATCTCAATATTCATCTTAAGTTCCTTCTTGTTGAAACTTTTCCTGGCCCCGTACCTTTCATAGTCCCAAGCAGGACTGAACATTTCTTCCGTGTGCCCTTTATACATCTGTTATGCTGTCTGTATAACACTTTATCGTGTATGTGTATGTGTATGTGTATATTTCCCTGTGTAAGAAGTAAGCACGTCTGAGGACAGCATAAGAATACATACATGCATATGTAAATAAGAGTTGGGCAAACAAGACACCTTTTTATCTAAATTCTAGCTAAGTTTTTATTCATATTTCCTTAGATGATCTGGCTTGTTGTTTTCTTCCTCCGATTTCCTAAACTTGAAATAAATGAAAAGCTATGAATTACAGTTAACCCTTGAACAACACAGTTTTGAACTGGGCAGATCCACTTATATGCAGATGTTTTTATAAATAACAGTGTAAATTTTTGACTTTGATTCTCTTAACATTCCTTATGATTTCCTTAACATTTCTTCTCTCTAGTTTAGGTATACAACATATAATACATACAACATAAAATATATGTTGCTCTATTATTTCTGTTATCAGTAAGGCTTCTGATCAACTGTAGGCTATTAGTAAGGTTTTTGGAGAGTCAAAAGCTTTATGCAGATTTTTACCTCCATGGGAGTGGGGGTCAGTGTCCCTAAGCCCCACATTGTTCAAACATCAACTGTATTGTTTCAGAGGTCCCACAACCTTCCCACATATTTGATGACTTCCTAGAAAGGCTCACAGAATTTAGGTTCATTTGTAATTATGACAAGAGAAAAGACACATCAGAGTCTGGACGAATCCAAGCATAAGCTTCCAACATTTTCCCAATCCCAGCATGGGCCATGGAATGTTCTCCCTTCAGTAATCAAGTGTATTAATGCTTGTGTAGTGTTTCTGTCCAGAGAAACCTGCGTGAGATTCAGAAACCATTTTTATTGGGGGGTGGTCACGTGGGCACCCTCCACACCAACCACAACTACCTAAATTCCAGACCCAAGAGGAAAGGACGTGTTCACTTTATTTATTACAGACCATCCCGGCAAGCCTATCAGCCTTCAAACCATCAGGCTTCAGTGTCCCAGGCAGGCAGAACATTGCAGGCAGCGTTGGACAAGTCAAGTTCCCAGACATCAGCCAAGAGCCAGCCTTGGAAGCAGACTCTTCTGAAGTCAGCAGTGTCAGGCCTGCTGTCCCTTAGCTTTACTAATACGGTTTGAGGCAAAGAACCCAATTCCTCTCCCCCCCGCTCTCCCCCCCACAACAGCTTACATAAGCAAATTGTGTCCATGTTTTGTTTTTTTTGTTTTGTTTTTTTTTTTTTTCCTGCCCCCAGAGCGGTCAAGGTTGTATTTACCACAAAGAAAGTGTGCACATGAGCATCTATTGTATTCACTTTCCACGCCGTATAGCCTGGGATTGAGCTGGTGACTCTGGGGGCCGGCTGGGCTGCCCTTTCCACAATGGCTTCGGCTTGGGGCTTCTGGGAGGAAACACCGTGAGCAATCCGAGAACAGCGAGATCTCCTGCACCACAGGAGCACTTCCAGCTCCTTGACGTGGTGGACGAGGAACCTCCAGAAGCTTCTGGGCAGCGTGGGCTTTGTTTTCTTGTTGCCCCAAGTGCCCTGATACTCTACAGTGGTGTCACAAAATTTGGGAAATACTACATTGTGTATACGTCTTTTTAGATTCACGAAACTAACATCATAAAGCCTCTTCAAAGACTTGACAACAAAGAAACCTGTTTGGCTTTGCTTAATCCATTATTTTGCCCATTTCACGAACACTTTTTGTGGAACACCTACAAACATCCCACAATTTGGACAATGCTCTTTCAGTTTACATTCTAAATTGTATCAAGTTCATTAGATTCCTAGACTAGACGACTCTTTCATACCTGCACAGTAAAGAATTTCTTCCAGTAGTTTAACTTAAAATTCACCTGCTATATAATCTGACCGTGTCCTCACGTTCTATCCTTAGTACAGTATCCTTTTATATTAACCTCCTTTGACTAACTGAATTACTCCTCATGTCATTTAATTCCAGGTTAAATAAATTAATCCTCTCCTAATCTGGATTAAACCATTTTTTCTACCCTAAAATTTCTTTGTTCCCCCACAGACCATTTTAATGACACCAATAATATCAATTGTATCACTCTAGCTATCTGTGATAGTGTTTTGTAAAAGGATAAACCATATTGAAAATAATAGGCAAAGTGATTCACATTTTGTATTTTTAGTTTCTTGTTCAATTTCTCCTTATATTTTAGCCTAGTCCTCTAACTACTAAATGTGTCAACTTGTTTATTTTTTTTTTTAATTTTTTTTTCCAACGTTTTTTATTTATTTTGGGGACAGAGAGAGATAGAGCATGAATGGGGGAGGGGCAGAGAGAGAGGGAGACACGGAATCGGAAACAGGCTCCAGGCTCCGAGCCATCAGCCCAGAGCCTGACGCGGGGCTCGAACTCCCGGACCGCGAGATCGTGACCTGGCTGAAGTCGGACGCTTAACTGACTGCGCCACCCAGGCGCCCCTGTTTATTTTTTTTTAATAGGGCTTACAGACTATTTCTGATTTTTTTTTGTAAGTTTATATATTTATTTTGAGAGAGAGAGCACAAGTGGGGAAGGAGCCAAAGAGAGAGAGAGAAAATCCCAAGCAAGCTCCACACTGCCAGCACAGAGCCCTACATGGGGCTCGAACCCACGAATTATGAGGTCATGACCTGAGCCAAAGTTGGAAGCTTAACTGACTGAGCCACCCAGGTGCCCCTATTTCTGATTTTTATAACTTCCTAATTTAAACTTGGAGTTACCTTAAGAATTTTACTGACCATTTAGAAATAGTTTTCTAGAATATGCAGTATTAAAATTAAAATACAGGGGTGCCTGGGTGGCTCAGTCAGTTAAATGTCTGACTTTAGCTCAGGTCATGATCTTGTGGTTCGTGGGTTTCAAGCCCTGCATCAGGCTCTGCACTGTTAGCACTGAGCATGCTCAGATCCTGTCTCCCTCTGTCTCTGCCCCTCCACTGCTCGCTCGCTCTCTCTCTCTCTCTCTCTCTCTCTGTCAAAAATAAGCATTAAAATAAATAAATAAGACTCTTGGGGAAGAGGAAGGAATCAAAATATAAAGTCAGGAATCTAGGTTTTTATTTTCTTAGGTCAGTTATATGTTAGATTCATTGTAGATTTTTTTTCTAGTAAATGCTGTCTCCCAAATAAATGGCTGATACCTTGAGGTGTTTTTGTTTTTATAATGAATCAGTTTTGTGTTTATTTTATCCATTCAATAAACGTGTATGAACCAAACTCTGTGGTAGATGCTGGTAATCTAAGGATAATGAAAATTACAGCCTCCATTAGCTCTTGGTTCAGTGGGATACACAGACACATACAAATAATTATAAAATAGTAATTGTGGCAATAGAGTTTTGCATAGGCACTGGCATTATTAAGGGCTTTTAGCCTAATCTACGGAGGGGAGAATTGTATTTTTTTTAATTCTTGGTTTGTGACACACTGTCATTGTCGACTTATGCTTAGTTCCTTTTCTTTATTTCATTTATTTAATGGTAAGTGAATCTCAGTAAACCCAGCACCCAAGCCAAGAACTGAGAGACCACCAGTAACTTAGATCTATGCAGACACCTCCCAATCCTGTGCCCCTGCCCACCTTACCAGTGGCAGCCACTCTCCTGAATGTTGTATTGATCATGCCTTACTTTCGAAACAAAAAATTATCCTGAACATAACTGCCAAACTAATATATCACTTAAATTGTTTTACCCACTTTTAAACTTTATAAAAAAGGACATCATACTAGATGTGAGACCAGGACTTGCTATTTTTTTCAGTCAACATTATATTAAGATTCACCCATGTTGTAATGTGTAGCTGATGCTCAGTCTGTTTTCTGCTATCTAATAATCCGTAATTTATCCCTTTTCCTGGTAACTGGCAGTTGTTTACAGTTTTGCTATTAACAACAGTGTTGGTTTGAACATTCTGAAATATGTCTCCTTGGGTTTTTCTGGGGTACATACCTAGGAATGGAATCTTTGATTTTATAAGTTAGATTGTCTTCCAACGTGGGAGTATAAGTTAGTGCGGTCACTGAGTAATCACACTGATCCACATCTTCTTTAAAACTCGGTTTTGTTAGGGTGCCTGGCTGCCTCAGTCTGTAGAGCGTGCAACTCTTGATCTCGGGGTTGTGAGTTCAAGCCTCACATTGGGTGTAGAAATTACTTGAAAATAAAATCTTTAAATAAATAGGGGCCCCTGGGTGGCTCAGGCGGTTGAGCATCCAACTTTTGACTTGGGCTCAGGTCATGATCCCAGGATCGTGGGATTGAGCCCCGTGCCCGGCTCTGCACCGAGCATGGAGCCTACTTAAGATTCTCTCCCTCTCTCCCCCACTCTCTCTCTGCCGCTCTCTTCCTCTACCCTTCTGCCCCTCTCTCTCTCACTTGCTCTCTAAAATAAAAAAAATAATAAATAAACTTGGTTTTGTCACTTTTTTTGAATTTGCTACCGTTAGCAAAATTTGGTGTCCAGTGCTATCTCATGGTTTTGATTTTCATTTCTGTATTTACAGAACGAGATTTTGCATCTCTCGTTTGTTTTTTGGCCATACCTCGTTTTCTGCTGGGGTTGTTTTATTCTTTTTTTAATGTTTATTTATTTATTTTCAGAGAGTGGGTGGGGGGAGGACAGAGGGGAGAGAGACCAAGAGAGAAAGAGAGAGAGAGAGAGAGAGAGAGAGGGACCAAGACAGACAGAGAGAGAGAGAGAGAGAGAGAGAGAGTGAGAGAGAGAGAGAGAGAGAGACCGAGACCCAAGCAGGCTCCATGCTCAGCCAGAGCCTGACTCAGGGCTCGATCTCACAATGTGAGATTGTGACCTGAGCCGAAATCAGCAGTTGAACACTTAACCTACTGAGCCAACCGAGTGTCCCTCTACTGGTTTGTTTTAATTGAGTTGTTTTTCTTTTCCGTGTTGTCTTAGCTTTTATTCCTTATTAAGGAATTCTTTATATATTTTTGATACTAATTTGCTATCATTTGTAAGTGTGTAAATATTTTTTCTGGTTTGTGATTTGTTTTTTCTTTTTTACTTTAAGCTGACTTGAGAAACCATTCTTAATTTTAATATAGTTGAATTGTATCATTTCTTTATGCATATAACTTCCTTTTGTTTAAGAAATCCTTACCCTGGATTCAAAAAAAATTGAAAATTTTCTTTTACAGTTTTCTTTTGACAATTTAAGGTGTTAATCCATCTGGAATTGATTATTTATGATGTATACGTGTGCCCATTTAGTTACCCTATTTTCCCTGTTCACTTGTAAAATGTTGAATTTCCCCAGGGAGCTGCTATCCTACCTATGTCATATTATAGAATTCCAGATAAACACAGGTCTATATCTGGGCTTTCTGTTTTGTTCCATTGGTCAGTTTGTTTGCCCCTCCATCAATACCACGCTCTTTAATTACTCTAGTTTTTTAATCTTAATGTCTTCCAAGTGTCTTCAAGTCTCTTCTCTTTATTTTTCTTTAGAAGGGACTTGGCTATTCTTTGTCTTTTGGTCTGTTTTATGATCAACATATTAAGTTCTACCTATGAGTCATCAGAATATGATAATGGTTGTAATAAACCTGGAAGTAAATTTGGAGAATTAATTATCCTCTCAATATTAAGTTATCTCTACATTTAGTTAGGCTGTTTAAAAAATGTCTTTCAGTAACAGGTTACTATTATTTTTTTATGTTTACTTAGAGAGAAAGAGAGAACATGAGCATAAATGGGGGAGGGGCAGAGAGAGAGGGAGATAGAGAACCAGGGCTTGAAGCTATGAACCATGAGATCATGACCTGAGCCAAAATCATGAGTCAGACACTTAACCGAGTGAGCCACCCAGGTGCCCCCAGGTTATAACAGGTTATAATTTCCTATGAACAAGTTTTGCATATCGTTTTTTAACTTATTTATAGATACTTTCATTTTTGTTACCATTGTAAATGAATTTTTTTTAAGCTTATGCCTCCCTTTTTTTTTTAAACTCATACTCTGTTGATAGTTTGTTGCTGGTGTTTAGAAATGCAGTTGATTTATACAATGATCTTATATCTACCCAAGTGTTTTTCTGTTATATTTATTAGTTAGCATATAAATTCCTTTAAGCTTTTTTATGTAGACAGTCATATCGTTGCAAAAAGGAGTTTTCTTTCCTCCTTTTCATTCTTACTGCTTACTGGGTATTGGTTAATGAGGATAGTAAGAATCACACCTTGCTCCTGATTTTGAAAAAAGTGCCTACATGAGTTTATTTGTACTGGTGTTTCAGGGGTTTTGTAGATACCTCCTATGAGGTTAGGGGGCTTCCCTACCTAGGCTGTCCTAGTTTACTAACAGTTTTTATCATGAATGAGTATTGATTTAATCATCTATTAACTCTTCATCTATTGAGTTCTATTTTTTCTCCTTTAGCCAGCTAATACACTTACAAATGTTCTAATATTAAACAGCCTTTAACATGTGTCTTATGACCCAGAATGTAGTGTATATTGATGTATGTTCAACTCGAGAAGAATGTGTATTCTGCTGTTGTTGCATGAAGTAGTCACTAGTTGTCCATTATATCCAGTTGATCAGTGGTGGTGGTGAGTGCAACTATGGCTTTACTGTCTGCCTCCTGGATCTGCCCCTTTCTGAGACAAGGGTGTTGAAGTCTCCCAACTACAGTAGTGGATTCGTTTATTTCTCCTTGCATTTGTCAGTTTTTTCCTCATGTGTTTTGACCCTCTCTAGATAGGCACATACACATTGAAGATTGTTCGTGGAGAATTGACTCCCTTGATGTTATTTAATGCCCTTCTTTATCCCTGATAACTTGGCTTACTTTGAAGTCTGCTCTGTCCAAAAGAAATATAGTTAATCTTGCTTTCTTTTGTTTAGTATTTAACATGGGATATTTTTCTCCATACATTTATTTACTTTTAATCTCTTTATTTTTTTAATTATTTATTTTTATTTAAAAAAAAATTTTTTTTTCAACATTTACTTATTTTTGGGACAGAGAGAGACAGAGCATGAACGGGGGAGGGGCAGAGAGAGAGGGAGACACAGAATTGGAAATAGGCTCCAGGCTCTGAGCCATCAGCCCAGAGCCTGACGCGGGGCTCGAACTCACAGACCGCGAGACCGTGACCTGGCTGAAGTCGGATGCTCAACCGACTGCGCCACCCAGGTGCCCCTAATTATTTATTTTTAAATGGATTTCTTTATTTGTTTTTAAGTGGATTTCTTGTAGACAACAGATAGCTGGGTCATATTTTTTGATCCATTCTGATAATCTGTTTTTTAATTGGTGTAATTTAGAACATTGACATTCAAGGTGACTATTGATATAATTGGATTAATGTCTACCATATTCATTATAGTTTTCTATTTGTTCTTTGTTCCTATTTTTTTGTCTTTTCCTTTTTTTTCTGCCTTTTGTGGTTTGAATTCAGCATTTTATATGATTCCATTTTCTCTCCTTTCTTAACATATCAGCTACAATTCTTTTTTAAATCTTTTTTAGTGGTTGCCGTAGAGTTTGCTGTGTACATTTACAACTAATCCAATCCACTCTCAAATCATACTACACCACTTCACAGGTAGCGTGAGTATTATATGATAAAACCCTGATTCTTTCTTGTGTCCCTTGTATCATTGCTGCCTTTCATTTCACTTTAATATAAGCATACATAAGCATATATACACATAAGATGTATTACATCAACATACATAATGGAATACATTATTGCTGTTATTATTTTGAAGAAACTTATCTGTTAGGTAAACTAAGAGTAAGAAAAATGAAAGTTTAGGGGCACTTGGGTGGTTCAGTTGGTTAAGCGTCTGACCTCGGCTCAGGTCATGATATCATGGTTTGTGAGTTTGAGCCCCACGTCAGGCTCTGGACTAACAGCTCAGAGCCTGGAGCCTCCTTTGGATTCTGTGTCTCCCTCTCTTGCCCACTTACAATCTGTCTCTCTCTGTCTCAAAAGTAAATAAACATTTAAAAAAATTTTTTAATTAAAAAAATGAAGTTTTAATTTTAATCTTCACTTATTCCTTCTTTGATGTTCTTTGTTTATATAGATCCATATGTCTGATTTATATATTTTTTCTTCTCTATAACAATTTTGCAAGGCAGGTCTACTGGCAACAAATTCCTTTGCTTTTATTTGAGAAAGTCTTTATTTCTCATTCACAAGAAGGATCATTTTGCAGGGCATAGAATTCTAGGTTGGTGATTTTTTTTTTTTTTCCTGTCAGTGCTTTAAATATTTTACTTTGTTCCTTTATTGCTTCATAGTTTCTGAGGAGAAATTGGATGTGATTCTTATTTTTTTTCCTCTCTAGGTAAGATGTTTGTTTTCCTCTGGCATCCTCCAGGATTTTTTTTTAATCTTTGATTTTCTGTATTTTAAAAATGATATGCATAGGTATAAGATTTTGGTTTTGGTTTGCTTTGGGTTTTTTTTTATTTTGTTTTTTTCTGGGTTTTTTTTGTTTTTGGTTTTTGTGTTTGTTTTGTTTTGTTTTGGTGTTTATCCTGCTTGGTGTTCTCTAGGCTTCCTGGATCTGTGATTTGGTGTCTGACATTAATTTGTAGAAATTCTGAGTCATTATTGTTTCAAATATTTCTTTTTTTTTTCCTCCACCTTCTTGTATTCCCATTACGCTTATGTCATATCTATTTAGTTATCCCACAGTCCTTGAATATTTGGTTTGTTTGGGTTTTTGTCCAGTCTTTGTTTTCTTTGCTTTTTGGTTTTCAAGGATTCTATTGATACATCCTCTAGGTCAAGGATTTTTCTCAGTCATGTCCAGTCTATTAACAAACCTATCAAAAGCATCCTTCATTTCTGTTACAGTGCTTTGTTTTATCTCTGGCATTTCTTTTTACTTCTTTCTTAGGATTTCCAGCGTTCTGCTTACATTGGCCATCTGTTCTTGCATGTTGTGTACCTAATCCATCAGAGCCCTTCATTAATTATAGTCAAATTAATCATAATTGTTTTAAATTCCTAGCCTGATAATTCCAACATCCCTGTCATGTCTGGTTCTGATGCTTTCTCTGTCTCTTCAAATGTGTATAGCGTTCTGTGTAAAAGGAACTGCTCTAAACCTTTAGCAATGTGGTTGTAAGGCGTGGGGGAGAGGAAGCATTCTTAATCTTATGATTCGTTCTCAGTCTTTTAGTGAACATACATCTCTGGACTTTACAAGTGTTCATTAGCTTATTTTTTTCTTTCCCTTTAGGTGGGCTAGGATGACCAGGGTCATCCTGTAGAGAGCTGTAGTTGGCTATTTCCCTCCCCTAGGTTAGTTGGGCTCTGATAGTACCCCAGCACATTGGACTCTGGTTAACTAGTTTCCACTAAGAGCAGACCTTATAAGAAGAAGAGAATGCTCTGGCATATTTCAGAGTACTTCCTCTTACCCTCTCCCTGCCAGAAACTCAAGGGGATTTTTCTCCAGTATTTAGTGTGGCAATCTGGTCTGGCTCCTGGAGGTAAATCTGAAAATATTGGGGTGGGGGGCACCCTATGACTGGGTTCCCCTGGCGTTTTTAACTCTTACAGCTGTCCACACTGAGCCTCCAGCAGTCCCTCAATCACAGTTCAGGTGTTCTTACCTTCAAGTTTCTTCTTTGCTAAGCTATGACTCCCTGTTCGCCTGTTTTTCTCTCCAGTCTTAGGGACAGCAGTTTGTCCTGTGTCCTCCCCTGTCTTACAGATCCAAGAGCAGTTGTTGATTTTTCAGTCTGTTCAGCTTTTTACTTGCGAGTTTGGAGTAAGGACTTTCAAGATCCTTACATATAGAACTGAGTTAAACAATCTTTGTATTCCTGGGATAAACCTAACTTGATCATGATGTATTATCTTTCTGATACATTGTTGGATCTGATTTGCTGATATTTGGCGAAGGATTTTTGTATCTATATTGGGAATGAAATTTTTTTCTTATATTTTCCTCATCCTATTTTTGGTAAAAAGTTACACTAAACATAAGTAGAAAAATATTTCCTATTTTTCCTTTCCCTGGTAGAGTTTGTATAAGGTTGGAATGATGTTTTCTTTAAAAGTTTAGTAGATTATACCTATAACACCAGCTGGACCTAGTTTTTTTCTTTTGGAGATGGTTTTTAAGTATTATTTTACTTCTTTAATAGCTGTAGACTATTTGCATGATCTCTTTCTTCTTTAGTCAGTTTTAAGAGGTTTTTAAAAAATGTGTCAATTCGGGGCGCCTGGGTGGCACAGTCGGTTGAGCGTCCGACTTCAGCCAGGTCACGATCTCGCGGTCCGGGAGTTTGAGCCCCGCGTCAGGCTCTGGGCTGATGGCTCAGAGCCTGGAGCCTGTTTCCGATTCTGTGTCTCCCTCTCTCTCTGCCCCTCCCCCGTTCATGCTCTGTCTCTCTCTGTCCCAAAAATAAATAAACGTTGAAAAAAAAAAATTTTTTTTTAAAAAAATGTGTCAATTCATCTAAGGTTGGAAATTTGTTATTATAGTATTTTTATTGTCTGTTTTATTTCTACTGTCTTGAGTTATAATGACCTTTTTATTCATAACATTATTTATTTAAACCCCCTTAATTTTTTCTTCATCATCATGGCAGAACTCTATATTGTTATTCTTTTTGTTTTTTATTTCTCCTTTTTCTCTCTTTATCATTTCCTTTCTTCTTTGAGATTACTTGATAGTTTTTTTTTCTTTTTTTTCTAAATTAAGTTGTAAAAATTTAGCTTTGTTTTTCATTAACATCTGACTTGTGATCAGAGAATGTAGTTGGTGTTAGATGCATTCTTTGAAATTTGTAGAAACTGCCTTTGTGGCCTTGTACGTGTCAAATTCGTAAATCTTTCATGGGCCCTTGAAAAGAATATTACTCTAATTTTTAATGTGGAATTTCATATGTGACCATTAGATCAAGACTGTTCATTGTGTTAAAATTTATATCTTTGCTGTTTGTGTGTTTTTGTCAGCTTGACTTACAAAGTAGCGAGAGAGGTGTGTTAAAGTCTTCACTGTATTGGAAGATGTGTCTCATTCTCCTTGCAGTTATGTCATTTTCTTTTAAAATGCATTTTTGAGGCTACTGAGTGCATATATGTTAAATTGTTACATCTTCCTGGTAAATTGAATTTCTTATGTATTAGTAATCGTCTCTATTCTTAATGCTTTTTATCCTCATCTGTTTTGTCTGATGTTAATGTAGCTAAGCCACCTTTCATTTGATTAGTATTTGTGTAAGACCCTTTCACTTGAAGCTTTTCCTTGTCCTCATACTTGAGGTGTATCCTAGACATTCTCTTTTTTCTCCGTTGGTGAATTTAGTCTATTTAAATCTACTATCATTATGGCTGTATTTAAACTTTCCCACATCTTCTAATTATCCTGTTTTATTTATTTATTTTTTACTTTCTTGCCTTTTTTGGAATTAAGTTTTTTATCCTTTTTTTTTTTTGGTTTTGCCTTTTTCTTTATTTTTTTCCCATTGGGTTGGGATCTATACTCATTATTTTATTGTTCACTTCTGAAATTGTATATGCTTATTTAACTTTATAATGCCTTTTATGACTTTTAAACTGTGCTCTAAAACTAGCCTAAGCTCTTATAAAAGAATAACTGATATTCCCCCAAACAACTTTGCAAATGGTAGGCTTTTAATAAATATTTGTTTGCTGATTGGTGTTCTTCATATGTATGTGTCATTTTGATTTTCATTTGATCAAATTTGCAAAGTAATAGAGTACGAATTATTTTCAATGACCAATATTTTTTCAGTGTTTCCTGTGAAATATCCTCTAGGAAAGTTGTTTCAATGTATTCATTCTAAGATCATTTCTCTAGAAATGTCAGCTGAGTTGGACATTACCTGATTGCATATGTAGATATGGCACCCACAGTTACTTTTTATTCTCTAATTTGAAATTTCTGCACTTGAAGCTTTTTCTCTTAGATAATTTTCCTGTAGTGACATGGTGGCAGGTGCCCTAATTTTAGATCAGAACTATATAATACAAACCATATAACTTGACATCCAGATTTTGAAATCAGGATGGTCAGATCAAACAAACACTAAGCAGTAAATTAGACCATATTCTAGACCTAACTTTTAAATGAAATGAACATTTTTGATCCGGTACTGTCTTCACTAGTTCTTTATTATTATCACTTCATTAATCATTTAGCTTTATAACTTTGCCCACACCTTTTGTTTTAAGTAATTTGAGCTTCTATCTAAATTCATAATTTGTCATATAATTTATTTTTCATTTATAGCTCTGAGGCCTTTGGTTTGTCGGCAAGGTCATGGCTATTTCCTCTGCTACCTGATATTCTGCTTTGTTAGCAAAAGAGTTTTTTTCTTTATTGGTTTTTTGCTAATCATATATTTTTAACTGATTCAGAGTGACTTTTCTTCCAATTCAGGAAAAAAGAAAGATCCAACATATTAATTGTGGGTTTTTTTTGAGAGTGTTTGAACTCTCAACCCTTCTTCTTATCAGCTCCCAATCAGAAAATCGTAATAAGCTAAATATGTCATCTTTTTGCCTGGAAGTTTCTAATTATATCTGATTCTAAAATGTATGTGTATCCCTGTGCCCCCTTTTATTAGATATACAAAGCATAGGATAAAGTTTTTAAAGCACTTGTAAATAAGCATGTATAACTTATGGTATATCCTTTTATCCTTTTTATTATAAAAGTGGGAGTACAAAATTGTTACATAATTGTTTTAAAAACGTGTTACAATTTGGTGTCCGTTTTCTAGACCCTTTCTATGCATATATAGAATTTTTTCTCTAAGAATTATTCATTAACCTATGTTACAGTTTTGGCAGTATAATACCAACATTATTCATGTGGTTATTTTATGGATCTTCCTTATCTTTTTTAATGGTGGTGTAAATATTCCAATGTATGGATGTAACATTATTTAATCTATCCTTTCCACATAAAATTTAGATTATTTCCAATCTTTCTCAAAGTAGTACAGCAAAAACTTATATTACACATATATATGTATACATGTATATATGTTTGTATATTTGCTTCAGTTTTGTACAGTATACATTCTTTAAAAGTAAAATTGCATCAAAGCAAATTCATTTAAAATTTTAATAGATACTATTTAATTTGTAGTGAACAGGAACTCAGTATATTGCTGGTGGGAGTATAACTTGGTGTAACCACTTTGGAAAATTGTTTGAAAGTTTCTATTAAAGGTGAACATATGCACATGCTCTGGTCCGGCCCTTTTACACCTAGATATACACCCAGCAGAAATAGGTACATATGTTTGCCGAGGACATGAGCCGACACTGATGGTAGCACTAACTCAGTAATCAAAAACTGTGAACAACCCAGTGTCCGCCAACAGTTGAATGAATACATAAGTTATAATATATTTACACAAAGTAGTAGTGGACAGCAAAGGGGATGAGTTACTACAGCTAAATAAGACAACATGGATGACTCTTAGAAACATAATGTTGAGCTAAAGAAACTAGACACAAGAATATATCTCCTCTGATTCCATTTAATGAGTGTTCACAAACGTGCAGAGGTAATTCATACTGTTCGAGGTCAGAATAGTGGTTTCCTTTAAGGGCAGAGGGATGGTGGGAATGAAGCACTAGGAGAAATCTGGAACTCTGGTTATGCTCTGTTGCTCCATTCTGGTGCTGGTTACATGGGCTTGTTGCATTTGTGAAAATGCATTGTGCTACACACTTAGGATTTTATGCCTTCCCATGTATGTGTTCTTCAGTGAAGAATTTGCAGTGAAGGAGTTCACTCTGTTTTTGCTCTATAGAACCACTTCCAGACCCCTGCCAGTAGGGTTCGTTTTCTGTACCGGCAGTCTGGGAGACAGTAAAATCTTTTTGATCTGGTAGATGTACAGAGAAGTCAGGTTTTTTAATGTTTTTTATTTATTTTTGAGAGAGAAAGAGAGAGAGACAATGTGAGCAGGGGAGGGGCAGAGAGAGGGGGAGACACAGAATCCGAAGCAGGCTCCGGGCTCTGAGCTGTCAGCACAGAGCCTGATGTGGGGCTTGAACCCACAAACTGGGAGATTATGACCTCAGCTGAAGTTGGACACCCAACCAACTGAGCCATCCAGGCGCCCCTCAATTTATTTTTATTTTTATCTTATTATAAGTGAGTCTCAGTATCCTTTTGTACATTTGCTTGACTGTTCATTTCTTCTATAGTTTCCCTACCCCTGTCCTTTGCCTATTTTTCTGTTGCAGTGTTCATTTTTCTTACTGATTTGTAGAACTTTTTGGTCTATTATAATGTCAAAATATAATGATTTTGAGAGAGATGGGGAGACAGAGAGCAAGCTGGGGAGGGGCAGAGAGAGAGGGAGACAGAGAATCTGAAGCAGGCTCTAGGCTCTGAGCTGGTCAGCATAGAGCCTGATGCAGGGCTCGAACCCACGGACTGCAAGATCATGGCCTGAGCTGAAGTCAGACGCTTAACCGACTGTGTGCTCCAAAAGACAGTGTTTTGAATAACAAAACTAACAAACTTATTAAGTGTATCATATGTTAGGAAAAGTTTCTTCTAATAGTTAAATTAGCCTTAAAGAGAACCCATTATTCTTCAGTCTCCAGCTCTGTAACCAACTCAGTTCTGAGGAGAGGAGAGTCTGCCTCATTAGCTCCAAATCTATAATATGGACTCCATATAGAATAGAATCCATCTGAAAGTCCTTGTTTTATTGTATATATATTACTGTTCTCTTTTTCTTGACTAGTCTGTTCTTTGCTGGGAACATCGTGAACAAACACTCAAAACCAGTTTACCCACTATTATATGTTACCCTTTGTTTCTCCTGGTTTCTCTTTATGCCTTTACATTTCCTAATATGGAGAAGAAAAATGATACTGAATAGGATTTGTTATATTTGTAGTAAATTGCCTATTAATTTTGTCTATATTATGTTTTTATAAAATAGCCCTTTAAAAACCAGTGTGCCGCATGCGATTTCCTTTACCCTCAACCAGTACCAAATTTCTAAGTGATCTTTTCACTAAAATATTTTTAGTAACTCAACTAGTCTGATGTAGTCTCACTGTTGTGTTTGCCTTTTTATGCTTTGGTTGGGGATGCCTTATTGAGATAATGTTTAGTTTAAATGTTTTCTAGACTTTACCGTATTTTAATGTTCCTCGTTTTTACTCTGTAGTGGCCTGTGGATTTTTTTTTTCATTTATTTTTGTTTTTTCTTTTAATATGTAATTCGTAGACGCTCTGCTGTTGCCCGCATTCAGGAGTTCTTCAGGAGGAGAAAAGAAAGGAAAGAAATGGAAGAATTGGATACTTTGAACATTAGAAGGCCACTAGTAAAGATGGTTTATAAGGGCCATCGCAACTCCAGGACAATGGTACCAAATGCTCATGGCACTCTTTGGAGAACTTGCAGATTCATAATATGAATTTTTTTCCATAACGATGATCTTCCTATGTTGCCAGTGTGCTTCCTGTATAGCATTATTGTACCTTAGCAGTTACCTCTTTACCCAGACATGGTTCTTTTAGTCCTAGAATATATTGCCAGACCGTTACTGTTTAAAGAAAACTCTGCCCTACTGAGGAAATATTGTAGAATTGAAAATTTTTTAGCTGGTACAAGTAACAGTTGTGTCTTTCTTGCTTTCTCACACTTGCTGTCTACCGGCCTAGTAGATTTTTTTTTTGTTTTTAGCTTGTATTAGCACCCTTTGTTGGTTTGGAGAGGAAGATTTAGATATATGAAATCCAGGCTCATTGCAAAATGTAGTCCAGTGACTTTAATTATAACTCTTAAGATTGACAAGTGAAGATTTGCTTCAGTCACTTTGTCTCTCTAGACTTTAGTGTCCGCCTTTATGAAATAAGAATAGACCAGATGATCTCTAAGATCTGTGCAAGTCTTACAATCCACAAGTCTATATACCCAGTGTCATATTAAGAAGATCTTGCAAGATGATTAGCATAACTGTTAACTCTGAACCATTCATATTTAGAAAGTGTTGTCCTCATACATCCATTGAGTTATCCAAAAGTACCTATAGAATTAGTTTTAATCTACTCTTCAGAGTAAAGGCAAAAAGTTACATTGTGGGAATACCTGCTCATCCGGTAGAATGTGTGACTCTTGATATTGGTGTCCTGAGTTCAAGCCACACGTTGTGTGTAGAGCTTCCTTAAAAAAGTTATTTGGGGTAGGGAAATAATTGGCTGTCTCTGTAGGTATCATTGGTAGTATCGATTTAATCATTCTAAACTGAATGCTTATTATCAATAGAAGCGATCAATGTACATTTCTTATACTTTGTGGTTAAAATTTTAGATGAAAACCATTGGAGATAGGAATGAAAAAAAAGAAAAGTAAATATAACAGTAGCGCTAAGCAACAACAAAACTGGCTTCCCCTTTTGTTTTGGCAAAAATAGCAAAGTGGCAGCTACTGATGAAATGATCGAAAAAATCTTGAACTACAAAGATTTTTGGATGGTTTATTCAAAATCATCCATATGGCGTCACAACCATTCCAGTATATCCTTTTCCTTTGTCTCGTTGCTTCATAAAAGTAAATACGCTATATCCTTTCTCAGTTGCGGGAGAATAGCTAATAAAAAGATTGGTACTTTTTGTTCTTTTATCATAAAGCAAAATAGAAAAAGGAACTGTTCGTTTTTTTCTATGAACTGTTTTTATTATAAACCTAAAATGGAACCATTTTTGGAAAGGTCAGCAACATATATAGAAGTTTCCATTACACTGCCCAGTCCCAGAAATCCCATTCATTCATTTAGCAGTTACTAATTCCGCACCTAGTGTCGCCAAGTACTGTTTTAGGCCCTATAAATATAGCATCGAACAGGGCAGAATCTCTGTGTTCATGGGGAACTTTTCATTACTTAGTGCCATATCATGCTTGCTGAAAAATCTGTATCATTTTTAAAGTAATAGAAGACAAAGATTCTCTTCTATTTTTTTATTCTTTTCTAATATTTTCAGTTGCAGAATAGAATAAGTTTTTGTTTTAATAACTCTGATTTGAGTTTTCTTCTAATTTCCTTTTTCTAAACCCTTAGATAAAAGAAGCCAATTTCTGGGGTGCTAATTTTGTAATGAGTGGTTCTGATTGTGGCCATATCTTCATCTGGGATCGTCACACTGCCGAGCATTTAATGCTTCTGGAAGCTGATAATCATGTGGTAAACTGCCTGCAGCCACATCCGTTTGACCCAAGTAAGATGGCCGTTTATAAGGCAAAGGCTAGAAATCTGTACATCAGCTCCAGTTTTGTGCTAGTTTTTAATATAAAAATAATGCATATTATCCTAGAAGGCAGCCACTAGAGTCAGTTATGACTCTCATTGGGTTTCAATCCAAAAACACTTAGAACCTCCTTTTGGCAGAAAGTATGGGGAGATAGTTTATCCTGCTAATATTTCCTCCAAGTATTATCAGTTGCAAGAGCTTTGGCTGACTGAACTTTGCACTACTTCCCCAAACTCCATCTCCAAGCCTTTTTAGCCTTCACGTGGCCAAGTTAATGTACCAGAACGAGAGAGCTTGGCTTGTTCTTGCCTTCCATTTGACATTGCCCATGCTTCTCATAAAAGAGCGATGGAAAAGAAAGAAATTTGAGTGATTTCAAGATAGTCTTAAAATTATATTCCAGGGTAACTTTTAGAAAATCTTCAAAATCATATTTTCAGTTAACAACTATATCAGTACAATTTCCATTCCAGCTCAGTTTTGCTGTACATGTACATATGTGTATATGCATATACATACATGCATATATATACATGCATAATGTATAACATATGCATGTCTTAATGGCTTGTTTTTATGCTTTATATTAATATGCACATTTTATTTCTAGTTCTAGCCTCATCTGGCATAGATTATGACATAAAGATCTGGTCACCACTAGAAGAGTCCAGGATTTTTAACCGCAAACTTGCTGATGAAGTAAGTTTTTTACTTATACTTATTATAATGAGTGTATGTCACTTTATTCCTGAAATGCTTTCTTAAGAAGACGCCCATCAGCTCATTATTAGTTGGTAACATAAACAAGTTTATTTAATTGAGGAGGTCGAATTTTAAGAAAAAGAAACAATAACATGCCTATAATACTAGAGAAGTAAAAATCAGAGTATTTTGATAATTGTAATACTGATCATCGGTAATACCAGATTAAGTGTATTATAGTTTAAGAAAAACAGATTGACTATCTGTGCTTTTGCAATGAAGAGTCATTTAAAAAACCTTCTGTCCTTTTAAGAAAATAGTTTTACTCTGGCTGCCCTCCATAATCACAGCCAAATAAGTAGCAGAACAAATGACTGGAGAATCTTTTCCTTTTTGTTATATTTTAGATTTCTTCAGCTCCTTGTTAAACCAACAGCTTTGAAACTGGGTTGTGTGAAGCTGTAGGTTTTTTGTGGGATGAGAAGAGGGAAGGTGGATGACACAAACGCTGAATTCTGGGCTTTTCCTCCCTAACTTCAGCTGGGGTTTTTATTAGTGGGTTTTCATAGAAGATTTCTTATGAAAATAAGGGTCCATGGCATTAATCAGTTAGCTCCTGACGTAACTGTTGAATTTCTGTGAGTTTCTGCATTCTGTGAATGCAGCTCAAGTAGATGCTGCATTCTCTTAAAAACATAAAGTGAGGGTCCATTACTGAGAAATGTTAGTTAGAAAGCCAGAGCTCTAGACCAGGGTTGACAGTTCACGGCACAGTTCCCATATCTGCTTTCTAGTAGACATTTATAACTTCTATGTCAGGCACAGTGCTGAATTTTATTTTTTTATTTTTATTTTTATTTTTTTTAACTTTTTTTTATTGTTTATTTTTGAGAGAGAGAGAGAGAGAGAGAGAGAGAGAGAGAGAGCGCATGCGCACAAGCCGGGGAGGGCAGAGGGAGAGGGAGACACAGAATCTGAAGCAGGCTCCAGGCTCTGAGCTGTCCACACAGAGCCCAACGCAGGCCTTGAACCCACAAACTTGCGAGATCATGACCTGAGCCAAAGTCGGATGCCCAACCGACTGAGCCACCCAGGCGCCCTCATGAATTTTAAAAAAATAAACCTTCCCTCAGAGCTTTTAGGCTGGTGGGAAAGACAGACTTGTGAACAGTCAGCCAGAATGTAGGGAGGCACACACAGTGTTCTGGAAGCCTGTGACAAAGGAGCAGAGGTGCTTATACATGGGGTAGATGGGATGGGGGAGTCTTTGCAGAGGAAGTACAAATTGGACAGAGTTCACCAGGCAGACAGGGAGCTAAGGAGTACTTGAGATGAAGGATCAGCATGTTCCAGGGTGTCCTAAGGTAGGTAAATAACGAACCAGGGGTGAGTGGGTAAGAAAGCAGCTCCCTGGGGCAAGATTATAAAGGGCCCTGGGGGTGCCCCAGGAGTTGAAAGTGTGTAAATCACTGGGGAACCACTGATGACATTAGCATCTTTCTCTTATTCTCATGCTTTCCTTTCTTTCTTTTTTCCTTTGCCACACGCTTTGCGGTTCCCTCTTTCTGTTTCCCCCTTTGCTCATGACTGTATAGTAGATTCCTAGGTGTTTATGGGTAATCATTTAGTCCTGTTCTTGGTACTTAAGATACAATTCATTGGTGACTCTTAATCCAAAACTTTATTCTTCAAGATTACTTTGCCTCAGTCAAGGTAACGTTTTCTCCAGAGATCCAAATGACCCAGGGATAGTAATTTCACACCCCTCCGTCACTAAGAGCATCAGCTCTGCCGCAGGGGAAAATAATGAGCAGACACAAGGTAGACTGCTCGGGGAAACAAGTTACAAGAAAAAATTCATTGAATTCTTGAATGTTTTAAGTAGCCTCAAAGTGTGACCTTTCTCTTTGCTGCCAGTTGAAAGAGTAGCGTTCTGTGATGTTACTCCCTCACTGCAAGTTAATTACCTGGCATCGAGTAGCCTTAGGGTGGAAATATACACAGCGTACGTGGAAAGAATGAAGTAATTCCTCTTTGGACGTGCTAATTTTTTTACTGTTCTCCTAATCTTCATGGGAACGTGTAGTTGCTTCATTGCTTCTGACCTGGTTGTTTAACTTGCCTCAGGTTATAACTCGAAATGAACTCATGCTGGAGGAGACTAGAAACACCATCACAGTCCCAGCCTCTTTCATGTTGAGGATGTTGGCTTCACTGAATCATATCAGAGCTGGTAAGGACTGTCATTGTATTACTCAAACCATTGTTACATTTGAAAAACATTATTTAAGATCTGCTTAAATAATCTGCTTAAGATCTATTACTTAAGATCTGCTTCAAAGTGATTTGTATAATTTCCTTTAACCACAAAACGAGGGCGATGTAATTCCTGAGCTAGGAGTTCTGTGAACCCTGGATCTTAGTACAGTAAACTTACTTCCTCATGAAGCAAATTTATTGAAAAGCGTCCAAATGAAAAGACAGAGTCACTTAAAAACTTTTATCAGCTGTGCTTCTCTTCTCGGGGTGGAGGATCATACCATAAACCTTACGCTATGTTCTACAGTAAGGTACCCTTTTATGGTAGATGTGGTCAAAATTACTCCTAGCCCAGACAAAAATAAGTGTTACATGCTACTGTGAAGGTCGAAACAGATACCTCAGTATGGGTTTTTAAATACTTTTTGTTTTCGATGATAAACCGTGAGGTTCGGTGCCAAAGAAACACAAAATCGTATACATTACAATTAATATTCAAGAAGGAAGTGAATATAATCAGTGTTCATAACAGTAGAAAAGATCCAGTGTCCATTGTAAACAAAGTACATTTATCAAACGAGACAGGTTTGTTGTTCTTCACTGATTTCACAAATTAAATGTCTTCATATGTTGGGTATTACCTATTACTTAATAGTAACAGCGGCCATCGTTTCTAGAGTACCTGTAATGTGTCAGGCACCACGCTAGTCATTTCACAGATGTTTCCCAATGAGCTCCAACCCTCTAGAAAGTCGGTTATTTATTCGTAATAGCTCGCCCCAGCTCATACAGCTGATGAATGGTGAAGCCTAGGTGTGAAACTGAGTTCCACGCCCTTACTCCCCTTTGACCTAGAAAGTTCACTTGTAGGAATACGTTCAGATCAGAAATATGACACGCAGCCACCCGGGTGATCTGATCTCAAGCTTCTTTACAGGCTCATTCACAGTATTTTCTCCTTCTGTGTCCATTCCATCCACTCTGGCCCTTTTTGAATTTGGGGGCATGTCAAACTCTTTTCCACCTCAGGATCTTTATCATCATGTTGTCCCCCTTACATCCTCATTCTTCGTTAGGATCATTTTGCTTATCCTTCAGGTCTTTGTAAGCGGTGGATTAAATATCACTTCCTCAGAGAGAGTAGGGACAAATATTCCAGGCAAAGTAAAGGGTATGTAGCATTTTTCGAAGTCCTGGAGGAGAAAGAGTGTGGAGCACATCTAAAGAATTGAAAGAAACTCATATGAGATGGGGAGAAAATCATGAAATTGTAAATATTAACTACTACCAGGAAAGAATGAGATTTTCAAATGGTCAAAACAAAAAATAAACGTGGAACGTAAACAGAAAATGTTAGTAGTCCAACCAAATATTTTTGCAGTGGCTTTGAGGCACCTGTATTATCACATTAATGACTAAGATTTTTGATCCATTTTCTTCAATAACAGTGAGTAACCCTTAAAATTCATCTAGATTTCAGACTTGAGAAGGTAGCTTTTCTAGAACATTTGCCAATTAGGATTCTTAAAACTTGCTTGCTCTGAAGAGTTTATCTGGCGAAGGGCTCTTCCTTAGTTTTTCTGTGGAAAACATTCTTCTCTGGTCTGTGCAGAATCTGTTTTGTACGGGTGCTCAGGTGGTTTGTTCGCCAACAGCTACTACTGGCCTCCTTTGATTTGAGTGTTAGAGAAGATGTCTCATACTGTGAAGATCCCTTTGCTTCCGGTTCTTTTTGCCGTCAACCGAAAACACCTTCTAATTGGTTTCGTCAGCTCACCCTCTTGCTTGTCTTACGTAAAAGACTGGAAAGAAAGATGTTCCCGAGAGTTGTTTTTATCCTTAAGACATCAGGTTACTTGATGAGTCAGTTATTCTCCCCTTTCCTCTCCTTGGCTCCTTGTCTCCAGTTCTTGGAGTACCATGAGCGTGTGCAGGTACTCAAGGAGAGTTGGTGATGGACGGCGATCAAGTAAGCCCAGGCTAGCTCCAGAATAGTCCAGCCCCTCCATTACTCCACAAGGCTTCCTGGGAGGCCCAGGGAACAGGTACTGGGCGGCCTCTTCCTGGCGGAGCTGTGATCTTCAGCGAAGGCTGCACTTCAGATCCCCGGTGCGGCTTTGTCACCTACAAATACTTGGGTCCTACCCCTTGAAGATTCTTACTCATTTGATCTGAATAGGGTTTGAGCTTCTGCATTTTCAAAACAGCATGCAAAATCATTCCCATGAGTACAGCAGTAAAGACTGTGGTGTCTGAATGTGGTGTATGCTTCGGATGGGGGCCCCCAAATGTGGGGCAACGGGTAGAAGCGGGGAGGGGGGGCAATTCACCTGAGGCGGAACAAAGGAGATAGAGGTTCACTGAATATGCGGCTGGGGAGCGGGGGCAGGCAGGCAGAGGAGAAGCTGTCTGCAAGGAGGCAGTGGGTGGAGGCTGTTTTTAAAGGAGGAGATGAGGAGGTGTGGCTGCCGTGGAATTTTCCCTTTATTGGTAGCTGTGCCTGGTTGTAAGGAGCCCATGGGTCACTTAGGGCCTCTGGCTATTTTGAGGTGGGTCCCCTGGTGGGCCTGTCTGTATCCAGCCAGGTGGTCGCGGTGGGCCCCTTAAACAGTCCATTGCTCGAGCCTGTTTGCCTAAAAGCGGCCTCTACAAAGACTTCTAGTGCAGGCCAGCCACTTCTTGAGGCGTAAAGGCAGTTCTGAGACCCCTGGAAGTTGTGATAGACTTTGGAGAGATGGTGATTGTGTGTTTGCACCATTCTAACCTCTTCTAGAATGTCTCAGTATCTGGTAGTTTACTCCTCTCCTTAAAATGTGCCTCTCATGTTCTCAGGACAGAGTCCAGATGTGTTAGCATGACTTAGGAAACCCTGAAGCATCACTTGACATACCTCCCTTCATACCTCTGGGCCTTGGCCCAGGGAGCTCTAGGTGGCCATGGTGCCCTCCGTGGTTGGTGCCAGAGCCCCACCTCGACTGAGCTCACGGCACTTACCAAGTCCTATGCACAGGTTCACTGCGTCAGCAATTGTAACTTTACTTCGGAATATAACCATATTCACCTACTCTTGGTCTCCCTGCTCCCACCTTCACACAGTCTGATTTCCATAGGGTGGCCAGAGGGATCTTTTTTAAAACGTGGGTCAGCAAATTTTTTCTTGAAATGGCAAAATAGTAACTATTTTAGACTTTGTGGGTCACTTGGTGTCTGCTGTAGCTACTCATCTCTGATGTGGTCGTGTAAAAGTGGCCACACATAATCTGTAGATGAATGGGCGTGGCTCTGTTTTAATAAAAGTTTATTTGCAAAAATAGGCTATGGGCTGGATTTGCCCGAGTCAGTTTATTAGCCCCTTTTTTTACATAAATTAGGCTCTGTCACCCCACTTAAAATTCTTGGGGGATCCCCATTGCTCATAAAATAAGACTGGTCTGGGGCACCTGGGTGGTTCAGTCGGTTGAGTGTCCAATTGCAGCTCAGGTCATGATCTCGTGGTTCGTGAGTTCGAGCCCCGCCTCGGGCTCTGGGATGACGGCTCAGAGCCTGGAGCCTGCTTCGGATTCTGTGTCTCCCTCTCTCTCTGCCCTTCCCCCACTCGCGCTCTCTCCCGCGCTCACTCGCTGTCTCAAAAATAAAGATTTTAAAAAATTTTTAGTAAAAAAAAAAGACCTGGTCTGCCAGGTCCTACATGATCTAACCCTTGCCAGCCTCTGACTTCCAGTCATTCCAGTTATCCCGCAGCGCACCGCGTTTCAGCATGCCGGCCGCCTCTTCTTTCCTCAGACTGATCAAGCTTCTTAGCACACTTAGGACCTTTTCGCTGACTGTTTCCTTTGCCTGAAGGACTTTGGCCCTGAACTGAACATACAGTTGAGCCCTCAGCTCCAGCGTCACCTCCTTAGAAAAGTCTCGGTAGACACTTCACCCAACGTGACGTTGCTTCATGTGCCTTCTCGCTCGTGCCCTGCCTCTCAGTCACCCACTCTGTTCATTGCCTATTTTCCTCAAGTACTTAGCCCAACTTTTCGCTACTGTATCTGCTGCCTTCTTACAAATTAAAGGGGGAAAATGTTGGTTGTCTTGTTTTCGATTTTTCCCCTTTAGGAGGTGGTCTCATTGAGAGCAGAGACCTAGTTTGTCTTCTTCATAGCTGGATATTTAACTCCTAGAACAGCGCCTGGCACGTATTCGTTGTTCATCAAATGTCTGTTGAATAAATGAATGAATTTCTAGTGTCACATCTCTAACAAGAAGTCACAAATTTATTCTTTTTCTTAGAAAAATAAATAATTTTGTGAAGGATGGTCTGGAGAACTGCACGGTAGTTTTGTGGAACACAGGATTCCTTCGGGGACTTGTTTTCCTCTCTCTCTCTTCATATTTCCCCGACCAAAAATAATTTCCTGAGGAAATATTCCTGACAAGAATAAAAAAGGCTTCCCACAAACGTAAACCGTATTTACAAAAACGGTTTGGTACCGTTGCAGGATTTTTCACCTCAGTACCCAGGGTTCCTTGTCTCGCCGCTTCGAAGAACTTAGAGGCGACACAAAAGGAGCAGCAGGCCAAAGTTTACGGAGTGTAAGGGCAGGAAGGGAGAAGAGCATGGAAGCTCTCTTGACAGGGCACGTTTGACAGCGAATGCCCGCGACTGTAGGCAAGGGCCTTTGTCTGGAAGATTCTGGTCGCCTCTCCCTTCCCCGCCCCCTTGTTCCTTCTCAGGTCCTGCCCTTACTGGCTGGACGGCTCTAGGTGCTGGGTCGTCCGTTCCTGGTTGACTCGGTTCCATTGTACGAGGAGTCATACTGTCCCTCCTGTCACACACGTTTTATGGTTTGCTTTTCTAGTTAGGTGTTTTGATTGTCAAATTCCTGAGGGGGCCCTGAGGGGGAGCGGATGGCGTTTGTTACATTCCTAAGAGGGACCTTGTTTGTGCCTGTGGGGGTTGGCTGTAGTCAGACACTCCCAGCGCTGTTCCGAAACACGCGGTCCTCCCCGCCCAGAGCCTCCGGGTCCTACCTAACCTGTCCCTCTCCGCCGTTTTATCCTGCCTTTTCCTATCACAGTATTGTCTGCGTTTAAAAACAGTGGATTTAGAAGCGATTCTTACTTTCAGTTTTCATTTCAAGGAACAGGGTTTGTCAGGCCTCCCCGGTCTATAACTGCCAACCAGAGGTCGGTGTAAACATTGAGCCGCGGTGCAGTTTCCCTGCCTCGGAGAGGTGGGACTTCACGAACAGAAGGTTTCCTTTATTCTTAGAAATTGGGCTTATGTTCTGAGAGAGGACTCTGCAGTGACTGTGATGGACTTGAAAAAAGAACCACCGTTCTGCCCTCTTCTCATTCCGGGAGCCACGGTCAGTCACTCGCTGGCCTATGCTAGACACTCCTGGCCCTCGCTTGACTCTGCGGCTTGCTCTGGACTCTGCAGAAGTCTGTTGTCTACCGTAAACTCCCGGAGTTAAAGACTGTGACAATTCTTGTTGACCCGCCGTTTCCCCATCTTCACGCATAGTGTGACGAGCGAAAGAATGTGGGTAAGAACCGGCGCACTTTGAAACCGGCGGACACTCCTTCCTCGTGCTTCCAGTGGGACAGGAATAGGTTTGTTGAATATAGTCAGCCGTGTCCGGGATTCCCACTCACGGCACTCTACTGAGGCAGATAGTGACTTCGTGTTTCGCTCCCTCGTGAAAGTGTATCACAATATAAAGATTGTAATCTCTTTTATACTAACATTCGTTAGTGCTGACCAGAAATTCTTCCACTGTGCTTGGATTCCTTAGTGGTTGATACATGAAGGTCAATCCAAACCTTATTTTGGTTCATTTATTTTGCAAATGTGTATGGAACACGTACTATATAATAATAATAATAGCTAAAACTTGTGTAGTTCAGATTATAGATCATATACATCATCTCATTAGTTTGATTTCAAAATGGAGTCAGCATAGAGGGGATTTAGTTTCATTCACTTGGACAGAAAACACACAGTCCCTCTGTACACTGCTCTTGGTGGTGCTGACCTAGGACCCAGTGACCCAGTGGGAGAGTTCACGCCTCCGGAGGTCCTAAGTAAAAGCTCAGGCTTCAGTCTTCTTGCTGTTGACAGCCGGGACTGAACTTCTCCCCCATGTCTGATCTCCGTGTTTTCCACGCTGCCCTGGGGGGAGTGTTCCTGTGACAGAATGGGCTCCATGCTAGTGGTGACAGGGGCTTTTAAAGTGGCCTTCTTCACATAACCTAACGTAACATATCCTAGTAAAACCTATATGCATGGACTGCTGTTCCAGGCTCTGAGGACAGAAGAAAAAAGAAAAAGTTCCTACCCTCCCAGGAGCTCAGAGCCCTTCAAGTCTAGTAAGAAGACACACACGACCGGTCTCCGCAGTTAGGTCATCTTTATACGGGACACACGGGATAGTCTGGAATGTGGAGGAAGGAGTTCCTCATTCTGCAAGTGGGGGTTTGGAAAAGTCCCAGAAACATTTCACACGGCATAACGGTCGCACTGAGTGGGTGCGCAGAAGCTTTACGGCTGCAGGACGGGGCGAGGGTCCCAAGCAGAGGAGCAAGACGCGCAAACCGTGACGGTCGGGGACAGCGGGCCGTGTCACGCGCCAGTTCACCATCCCGTATTCCCTCGAGGGCAGAGACCGCGGGTCTGTTTTGGTCACCATTGTATCCTTAGCACGACGCCTGGAACATAGCAGATATTTAACTGAAAAAATTTTTTTTTATCAACAGAATACACAGATCCTTAGGAATGTTCCCCGGGTTCCCCCACAGCCCCCCTCGGTCTACTGGTGTCACGAGACACCTCCTTAGGCTCCTGGACTCCAAGGAATACGATCTGAAAAACCCCACAGTAGACCGGGATATATCCGGATCCTTAGGGTTTTTCTTTTTAATTTGTATTACGGTTAGAATTACATGCATATTCTAAGGTATAGTGCTGTTTCCCGGACTCTCTTATTTGCTTCTAGCGGCAAAAAATAGCTTCCGTACACACGGAGGTGAACTGAGGTTTACACGATGATATGTTCGTATGTATACATTTTCATCGGTTTTAAATAGAAGGTATTGTATATTATCTTAATCGTAATTCTAAAAGTGTTTCTTTTTGTGCGTCTCCTCTGTGTGTTTTCCAGACCGGCTGGAGGGTGACCGATCAGAAGGTTCTGGTCAGGAGAATGAAAATGAGGATGAGGAATAACCAGCTCTTATTGGCAAGCACTTAGATGGTCTGAAATTTGTATAAGACATTGATTATATTTTCTCTTTACGGAGCTTTAGTGCAATTCTAAGGTTATGGTGTTTTGGAGTTTCTCCCTTTTTGGGGGATAACCTGACATTGGTTTGGAATGACTGTGTGCATGAATTTGGGAGAGCGTGTAAAACAAAACTAGCAAAATGTTTTTAAAACTTTTTGCCATGTATGAGGAGTGCTAGAAAATGCAAAGTGCAATATTTTCCCTAACCTTCGGATAGGAGAGCTTGGGTCAACGTGGAGAGTAATTTTCATTATAGTGAAAATGTTGGTTCAGATAAATTTCTACACTTGCCATTTGCATGTTTGTTGCTTTCTAATAAAAGAAGTTGGTTGTTTTAAGATGTCCTGGATTTGACTTTTCATTGAATGCCTTGCTACCCCGACCCACATTCTCCAGTCTTCTCTATAACATAAGGCTCTTTCTCTATTCTTTTCTAGATCTGATAACCTTTTCTGTTGTGACTTCTGTGTGCTAGAATCACATAGAGGAGCTTTTCTCATTTCTCCTTCCAGAGCACGCTACCTTCACCTCTAATCTCCATCTTTCATGGTTCGTGATCCCTCTCCACCCAAGTACAGGCGTTAGGCTGCCGGCAACAGGCCCAGAGCATCACGGGTAGCTCACGTGACGGACCAGCGCAAGCTCGTCCCGAAAGCGCTGGCCCCCCGGCTTCCCCTCTCCAACTTCTCGGTTTCAGCCACGAGCTGTCGACCGTCCAGTCTTGTAATTCTGGGTCCCCCTCAACTCTGGTGTCCAACTGCACCCCCCTCAGGCCGTCCCCACCCAGGCCTGCACCTTCTGAGCCGAAACCACCCCTGCAGAGGCCACCCTGCTGTCCTCCTCCCTCCTCTCCCCTTCGTGCCGCTTCCTCCGGCTGGGCCACGAATGGACTCACGGGTGTAGCGGGCGAAGCACCCTCCCCCTCGCGGCGACCAGGCATCGCCCCTTCGCCTGGCAGCAGAAGATGGCGGGAAGCCCAGGGACACCGACCAAGAGAAGGCAGACTGGCTTTTTGGACGGAAGAAAAGTAACTCTTCTGCTGGCTCAGCAACTTCAGGTAGACTTCAACATCTAGCTCTCGCCCTGGACGGGACAGACACGTTCTCACGTCAGGAGATGTGGCGAATGGTAAAGGGAAAAGGAATTCGAGCTGTAGCCGAACAGGACAATTGCATGATTTCTGGGAAGCACAAAGGTCTTCGCTTCTGATTCCCAACTAGTTACGTGACCTGTTGAAGCCATCTGACTTCTCTGGGCTGGCCTCCTCCTCCGTAAGATGGACGTATTCCTATTGTACCACCTGTGTCCCGGGGCTGTGTGGGGACCACACGAAACCACGGAGGTTGAAGGGCTTGACAGAACAACTGAAGTGACTACCACAAGCACAAAAACCGACGTCGTTCCTTGCACTGTAACGAAACCGGGCCGGATGTGCTCTAGAGAGGTGCTGCAAGGCTCATGGGGCAGAGGCTACTAGAAGGCTCGAGGGGGAGGCCAAGGAAGCTCTTTGGCTGGAAGAGCATAGAAGAAAATCAAGGGCTGCCTGGGTGTCTCAGTCAGTTGAGCAACCGACCCTTGGCTTCAGCTCAGGTCATGACCCACGGTCATGGGATCGAGCCCCTCGTTGGGCTCCGTACCGAGCGTGGAACCTGCGTAAGATCCTCTCTCTTTCCCTCTCCCTCTCTCTCTAAAATTTTAAAAAATGAAAATAAAATCGCAATTGTCCACTCTGGCACAGACTGTCGGTAGGAGGGGAGCCTGGGGGGTGGGCAGGGGGCATATGGGAACTCTGAACTTCCTGTTCACTTTTGCTAGGAACCTTCAAACTTTTTAAACGTAACAGTACTTGTCAAAGGAGTTATCCCCCCACCCTGTTAAATTCTGCAGCATCTGGTACCTTATGTTACAAAGGAGCAGGTGGGCCAGACCAGCAGTCAAGGAGGCAGCGAAGAGAAAACATTCTACGGAGGCACAGGGGACACCTCCGTGGTCACTTCCATGACTCACTGCATGTTGGGGACCCGGCCCGCAGGGCCCACGTGCTGCTCCGACACAGGATTAAGGCTGCGGTGGTGGCAGGTGAGGGAGCTGGGCGAAGGTGGGAGGTCCCGTGCCTGGGGGTTGCTGAGTCTCAGTGGCAACCTGCCAGCCGCCCTCTGACTCTGGTTACGGGACAGGCTTAGAGACGGCGCACGGCCGTTCGTCAAACCTCCTTTAAGAACCCTGCACTGGGGCTTCCAGCCGGCTCGGTCAGTAGAGCACGTGACTCTTGATCTTGGGATTTTGAGTCTGAGCCCCACGTCGGATGTAGAGACGACGTCTTGAAGAATTTATGAAAAGCGCACGGATGGATGCAGCAAGGTGACTGTGGGGTGTCGACGCCTCCTAATCCTACGGCAGTCGGCCCCTTCCTGTGCGGTCTCCTTCCTCTCGTGAGCCCCCGGGGAGGGAGGCTGCGGACAGGGGTGTGGCTGCACACAGTAGGTAACGGTGGAGGCTCTCAGAAAGTCCCCGGCCCCAGAAGTCCAAGTACAGATCCACGGTCTCCACAGACACGTACCGAAACGGATATTTAACCAACTGGGTAAACAAAGCTACTCTAAATCTACTTTTACTTGTTCATAAATACTGTGATTTATATAAGAACCCTAAACGTTTTTCTTACCTTAAAAAAAAAAAAAATCATCCCAAAACTTCAAGTGCAATTTATTTCAGGACTAGCTTTGTTTTTGTTTTGTTCTGAAGGTTTTTAACAAGTTTTGCATCCGGGGGTCCGTTATCAGAACACGGCGCAGCTCCGCCTCCTAGAACACACACACATCACAGAGGGACAGACCTGTTTCCAGGCAAACCCGCTCTTTCCACCACACTCTGTGGCCACGCAGGCCCAGGCTGCCCATCCTGCGCGGGGCTGTCTTCATCGGGAGTGGCCACTTGCCCGGGACTTGGGATGTTTCAGAATGGTGGTGTGAAAAGGAAAAACAGAAATGTCTTCGAATTCCTAAGCTATTAACACTATTCACGAAAATTCTGAGGGAAATGAACGCAGCTTTGCATATTATGTTCTAGAAATATCATTAAGCAAAACTGTGCTCTTGGTAACCTTATGCAGACTTGAGTTTGTGCTTTGAAATCTTTCGAAGGAACCCACTTTCCTTGGGTCGCAGGTTTTTTTAGGTCTGGCAAGCCAGTATTCCAGGCTCCCAAGCTCCTCGGTTTACAATGGTTTCTACCTTCTAAGGGCAGCTGGCCTAGTCTGATAACGAGGACTTTTACTTTCGGGCGGCGGGGGGGCGGGGGGGGGGGGGGGGGGCCCCCGAACCTCCTCCAGCTGCAAAGCTGGCTCCTTCGCTCAGCGACATGGCCAAGACCTGGCGTTTGACCCAGACTCTGGCTTAATGCACTCTGGGACCTCGGACAATTCCTAGGCTTCCCTAGGGCTCCCTGGATTCTGTGTTCCCTCTCCCCAACCCAGAAGGGGGGGTCAGACTGTCCCCTCTTGTAGTCACATACGACAGCCACTGTCCTTTACTTCAGGGTGAGGTCCCTTCTGTCTCCCACGGGATTCCCCTGGGGTCCTGGATCCGCCGTGCATAGTAGCACGGACTCCTGTCCCTGGGCCACCTCTCCCATCAGGGACTTAGAGGACCAAAGATCCTGTGAGCCCAAGACCCATGGCCAAGCAGTCACTGTCACTGCAAGACAGAGCTGTCCTTAGCACCCAGGTCACGACTCAAGCTGTAAGGGAGGTCAAGGCTGAGCTTGTGCCGTGGTTCGGGACTCTACAACAGAAAAGCTCACTTTGCTCCTTTCAGACTCGAGTTCCAGATGCTACCTGCCTCTCTCTCCTCCCTCCTGTCCATTGCCTTCCCCTTCCTCACCGTGTGTCTCTTCCCAGAAGACCCTCCTGTGCTATGTACGCAACATGATTCCCACAGCAGCAGCCCCCAGCACCTCCCGCCTAGGATCACAGTTGCCAAGATTCTCACTTCCTGTCCCGGAGAAGCCCCTGTAAAACCGGCCTAACGCACCCACCCACGGTCACTGGGAAGTCACCGTAGGGCTCGGCACCAGCCACGCCCGGTCCCGTGCAGGGCGCTTCAATCCACACCGTCACCTGGGAGGGGACCCACCTGGAATCCGCGTCCCCCCAGAGAAATATCACAACTGCGACGTGGAAAGAGACCGAAGGGCCTAAGAACGCCCGCTCGCGAGCGGCAGCGGGGGCTCGGCCCCCAGGACCCGGCACACACCAGAACCTCAGCCGGGCGCCTCCGCAGCGCCGGCGCAGCAGCTCGAGGGGGACGGGCCGTGCCCACGCGTGTCACCCACCGGCTACGCGCCGGTGCCCCGCCTCACCCTTCGGCAGCCACGTCCCCCTCCCGGGGCCTCGGAAGGGAGGCAGCCAGGCTCAAGGCCGACCACCATCACGAGCACGCCCTGCGGTCCGTCTGGAGACGGAGCTCGAAGGCGCAAGCATCTCAGGGCCACGCCGTCAGGATGGACACGTGCTCGCGGGTGAAGTGCGAGCGGACTTACAAGATCTCCCCGTATCAAAGCACGTCTCCTCCCTCTTCGGCCCCACCCGAAGGCCACGGCCGATACGAATGCAGAGTCAGTCTCGCGGGTGGCGCAGGTCCATGCAGACTACTTGGCAGCCCCGGGCATGAGGACGGAAAACAAGCGCCGGGGGCCCTGGTCTTACAGCCGCGAGCCCACCTCCCCTGCACGACCGGTAACGTCGGGTAACCTACACAGCGGAGCAGAAGCAGGATCCGCCCCGGGAGGGTCTACCGGGGAAGCAGGGGGCCTTGAAGGCCGAGGGCGGCAGGGGACGAAGCGTTCTGAGCACTGGCTCTGCTGGAAGCAGACGAGCCTTCAGCTTTGCCCTTCGGGTTTTCTAGAACTGCGGGCGGCATCACAGCCACGCTGCTGCCACCTGGTGGCCAGGGCCCCAAGCGCCTGAGCTCCGTGCCTCTGGCCCTAGGTGTGCCCTGTAGCGTGCGCCACCAGAGCCCCCAGACCTGGCGTCCCCAGCACAGCGCAGGGACCCAGTCAAATGACAATCTCGATGAAAGCGGCAGAGATGGACAACAGCCTTAAACGGGAAGACATGGGAGTGAGGTTTTTAAGCAACTGTGTGCCCAAATGTCCACCCTGCCACTGTCCCTATGGTCCCCTAGGAAGGTCTCAAGCTGCCACCACACAGCAGTATGACGCCGACAGGCCCGGGGGGAGTGGGGGCAGCTGGGGTTTTGACCTTCTGCACCGAGAACCGGTGTCCTCCAAAACGCCTCTCGGAAACTCCAGACGTGTGCAAATTGTGGACTCTTCCTCTCCTCACCCACCTCTTTCCTCACCGGCTCTGGCTCTCACTCAGGCTGGATCCAAGCAGATCTGGATCCCCGAATATGCAAAATACGGGTCTAGCTGCCACGCGTCCTCTGAGGTCGTCACCTACCTCACGGAGCCATCCCCAGCTGCCCTACCCGGAAATATCCACCTCCCTCCGGTGAACGAATAAGTACTTGACTTTGCCATTATCTTCGGTATCACCCGAGTCCCTCCCTGTATTATAACGAGTGAAGGAAGACACTTTAAAGGCACCGCCCAGAGGCCAGCCTGGTGCTTTGCACACAGTAGGTACGCGGTGCCTAGGAGCGTCAACAGAAAAAAGGGAAACAGACCCTGTAAAGCCAGGCGCAGGTGAAACCCTAGCAAATCGCAGCCAGTCTGGGATCCGCCAGCGGGGACTTGGGGTCCCAAGACTCCTCCCTTAGAGCCCAGCCGAGCCCAGCCGAGCGCAGCCCAGGGGAAGCGCTTTTCAACCCCTGGGTTCCAAGCCGGCATGCTGCTCTCAAAATGGCCTCGTGAGCAAGCCATCCCAGGTTATTCCGGCCTAGAGATTAAAGGTCATCTCCGTGCACACTGGTTTCTCGGGAACATGGTCCCCTTACTAGACAAGCGTGGGAAAAAAGACACAGAGAAAACGTAAGAGGCCCTAAGATTCAGGAATGACGCCCAGTAGCAGGAGCAGAGTCCGTGTGACCTGCACGTCTGGGCAGATCCCACAGGCGTATGTGCCCTCCGCTCCTCTGGAAAAGCCACCTGCTCCTTCCCACCCCATCCAGAACTTAGACCAGTGCCCGGCACCCTGCTGACCCGGAGCACTGCCGATGGGCTCGGTCACCAGGAAGGCAGCGAGCCCTCACCTCGGGAGAAGGCTTTAGGAACTTGCACGCCGGGGACCACGCAGCCAAAGGACGATGCGTCACCAGGAGCTGGCTAGGCCCGGAAGAAAACACCACAACGGAGTGTGCTTCCTGGGGCGGCTGGATCTCCGCGAATCTGCCCCCTGCGGCCCGCCTAGAATTGCCAGAGCGAGGAAAGTCTGGTGCTCGGCTGATGACCCAGGCGGTTCGACGGCTTCCCAAGTCACCACAGCACTACCGCAAGCCCACACGTCAACGAATGTCCCAGATCGAAGGGGGAGGTGGGCGCGCTGTAACCAGACGAATCACATTCCTGACGCTCCCCTTCCACCTCTTCCTCCGAGCCTACACCTGGGTGGTCGCTCAGGACCCTGCTCGAAACAGGTCTGATGAGCCCACACACCGCGCCCGCCCCGCAGGGCTTCATGCACCCATCAGAAACCATCTGGAAAGATGTGCCTGCACCCATGGGAGGGTCCACTTCCCCCCCTCCACCGCCCCCATCTCTAACCTACAGATAGAGAACGTCAAAGATCACAGCTGGAAATGACCTTGGAGACCATTCAAATCCCACTTCCGGCCCCCTTTTCCCACTTTCCGGATGGACGGCTTCGAGGGGCGACAGGAAGTCCCAGATGGTAGCAGCAGCGGAGCTGGGCCAGGAGCACAGGTGCCGCGACGTCTGCACTCCATCCTGCCTCACGCCCTGGGGCCAGGGGACCAGCAGCCGTTGCATGGGGGGGGGGGGGGGGACTGTCCCTGTGCAGCTGGAAGCTGCAATTCTGACTGGTCGCGGGGCCACCACAGCCTGTCAGAGGAGGCTGTCCTGTGTGACTACGGTGTCTCTGTGTCCCCGCCGTGCGGGGCACCACAGCCCCATTCCTGCTTGGGAGGAGCATGGCCTGTCCTAACCGAACGCATTTTTGTTTTAAATTCTGGAAATGAAACATCTGGCACCTGCTCCTTCCTCGTGGCTTTGACAGTGGTTTTTCCCTTCTTTTGAAAGAGTCAGTCAATAGAGAGGCAGGCAGAACGGCCCCCATTCTCAGCAACAGCAGCCTCAGGCCTGCTGCTTCAGCCCCGGGGCGGAGGGGGGTGGCCTGTGGATCGTCCCTACTGGCACCAGCAGGTGGCTCCATGCGGGCTGCAAGGTCACAACCGGGATGGAAGTGTGGGAACTCCCATCTGACCGGCCCTGCTCCAGGGTCTCCTCTGGGGACCATTCAGTGCAGAACCCTAGTCCCACGGGGGCCGCATCAACCACGCAGACGCCGGGGGCTGGTCTCGCGTGGTTAGGACGTGCTGTCCCCCGAAGCGCGCTGGGAAGGGCTCACCGTCTGAGATCCCTGCCGGGCGCCCGGGTCACGAAGAGGGAGTCAGCCACCTGGTGGTCTCCTTCCCAGCCCCGGTCTCTAGTCCCTTCTACGCCCCACCTCCTGGAAAGTCCTGGCCACACCTCCGCCCGCTTTCCTTCGTGCCTCAGACGCCGCTGGTCCCAACGCCGGGACCTCCAAGGAGCCCACGCGCGGCCTCACGAGACACGCCGTTCGGTGTTTCCTGCTGGCCACACCTCAGGTGTTCTGTCCCCGGGCGACCCCGCGGGACAGACGGTCCACCCCGGGCTCTCATCTCTGTTCCGCAGCCAAAACGTTCCCTTCTTCGATGCTCTGCAGCTGCAGCCTCTGACTCGCCGGAGTCCTGCTGCCTCGGCGGCCCCCGAAGCCGGCCCCCGGGACGGTCCGCGCGGCCGCCAGGACCCCTGGCAAAGCCTCCTCCCCGAACAGGTTGATTTTGGCTTCGGCCTCGATGACTCTGGCCAAGCTGGCTGCGTAACTGTCCAGGGACTCGTGCACTTCGGCTTTCACGTGCAAAATAGGGTTCCTGGCAGCATCTGAGGGAGAAGCAGAGACACTGTCAGCGGAGGGCTGGGACCGAGGGCTAGCGGGAATATTCCGGCTGACGCCTCACCACCGAGGGGGTTGAGGGCATGGCTTTTGCGGTCAGATTCCCCGGGGCCGAAATCCTCGACTCCCCATTTACTAGCAGGGGACGCCTGGAAGTATCCCAACCGACGCTTCCCCATCTGTAGCGAGAAGGCCCCGGCGCCCCCCTCCAGGAGGTTTCTGCGGTCGGTGAACAGGTCCTCCTGAGATGTTCGGGTCTGGCCCGTGAGAAAGGCTTGATAAATACTCCCGGGTGAGGGTGTTCAAAATTCTCCATCTCTGAACGAGTTCTCTGGTGTTCCAGCTCCCGAGGACCACACAACGTCTACGCTACAAACTTCCATGATCCTGAGCGTGGGCTCTCTCCCGGCCACACAGGCTCAGACCCCCCCCCCCCGAGCCTTCGGGTCGGAAGGAACACAGAGGTCCGCACGCCCCACCCGGGATCAGGACCCCCGACAACTAGAAACAGAGAGAGGGGAGTCTGCGACGTCACGCCCAGCGCCGCTCATCACCACTGCCCTCACTGACAGCTTTCCCGACGGTGCGTCTCCTACCCCTCATGCTCTTCCGGAGAGGAGGCGACATCCAGCCGTCACCCCGCCTCAGGGAGTCTGCAGCCGGACACAAGAATGGAGCGGAGAGTGGGGGGGCACACATCGCCTCTCCCTGCCCCTCTCACTCGCGACCCGAGGGCGGCCCTGTTCCTCCCTGCCGGCAGACGGGCCCTCAGAACCGCCATCCCCACTAAGTGGGTCTGAAGGGGCCAGACTGGCCCCCGTGGGCGGGGCGGTCTGGGGGGGGAGGGTGGGGGGAGTCCTTCATGCTTTGGTTCCGGGCTAATATATCACAGAGCCCATGAGGCTGCGGGCCGTCCTCTGTTCCTGAGTCTACTCTGCCGGCAGAGTGGCCCATCTGCCTCCTGAGCTCTGCGACCGCCCCAGTCGGGCAGGAGTCAGGGAGGGGGGCAGGAGAAGAGGTGGGATTCCTACGATCCTAAAGCTCTGACGGGACCCATGTCGACGGCCACAGTCCGCGGTCCCGACCCCGACTCTCCCACATCCCACCCAGTGGTTCTGACGGCCGCCCTCGCGTGCGGGGATCCAGACGACAGGGTCTTACGTCGTGGGCGGTCTGGATGGTCCCCTGTCGCTCTTCTAACACGCTTGTCCGGATGGGAAACCAGACCCTACGTCCCGGAGGCGACAAGGACACGCGGGAGACGGAATGCGGGAGCCCACTCCCCTCACGGGCTCATGCGCCCTCATCGACTCCAGAGATGACAGATGGTCGAGGCGACAGCCTCTGCTCGGGGGGGGGGGGGGGGGGAGCACTCGTGGGGCCACTGCTTCCATTTTCCCCGTGAGGAAGCGGAGGCTCAGAGAGGGCAAGTTCAGATTTATCCCCACACCGCGTCCGCAAAGGGGACAGACTGTGGAGGGCTCAGAAAGTTTTCTCCAGTCCGGCGGCTTCCCGAGGGAGGAGACGGGAATCAGGATGGGGGCTGTGCGTGCGCGTGCGCATCTATCTAGAGTCCGACAGCCCCACCTTCCCAGCCCGGGGGCCGCATGCCCCAACAAGGGGAGGCCTGGGGACAAGTGAGGCCGGCAGGGTCGGGAGCGGTCACGGTGGCCGGCGCAGCGGGGAGCCCTGGAACGCTGGGGGTGCGAGCGGGGCTGAGCCAAGGAATCTTCCCCGGATCCTTTCCCTCTGCTGCCCCCCACCCGCCCCGCCCCGGGCTGTCCCAAAGCAGTGAGCCACAGACCAACCTTTCATCTGTTCCACTTCATCCTCAAATGTCACCGAGCTCCTCCTCTTGGGGGGGCAAGTACAGTGGGAGGGAGGGTTGTCATCCGACGTGTAGTCCTCGAGCAGCATCACATCTGTCCCTGAAACCAAGGGTGGATTGTGCACACGGAACCAGGGGTGCGAGGTCCTCCTCGCCGCCTCCTTCTCTACCTCTCTCGCCTCCTCGTCCCCACATATTCAATCCCACCAACAGGTGCGACCATGGCCCCACAGCATGTGCAGGTGCCCGAGGGACACCGTGTGCATGGTGTCATCCCGGGGAGTCTGCAGCGGGCCCGTGGGGCTGCCCGCCCCCCCCCACACACACTGTGAAGTCGGCCGGGCCTGAGAGGGAGGGGCGGGGGCAGGGCTCGGTGCGGGGCAGGGCCCTCGGAGCTCTGTGGTCTGAGGATCCTTCTTACAGTCTGAATTCCCGTCACTGTTAAAATATGTTGTGCTAAATCAACATTTCAAACCGGAAAAGGTAGAGTTCTTTGAGGATCAAAAAAGAATTGAAAAATATACCCCCTAAAAGAGCGGGGAAACAAAGGCAGGGAGGCAGGGGGTCATACTAGAGAGGGCTGGGCTGAGCCGGGACCCTGGCCTGACACCGTCCCCCAGCCTCGTTCCATCCCGGTCCCCAGCTTTCAATCCTTCAAGGCCTCAGTGCTGGGGAAACAAGGGAGACAGGGCAGCCCCGGGGTCCTCCTGCTGTTTCAGAGCAAGCCGCAGAGGCGTCACCGCCTGGCCTCCAGAAAGATCATGCCCTGGGGAGTCAGAGCACCAGTTTGCGCTCCACGCGGACCTAGCATCTCGGGCAGGTGGCCGAATCCCTCAGCGTCCTCAAGGCTGCGACGCGGGGATGGTAGTTGGGTCCACCTCACGGCCTGGCTGAGGACCGTGAGCTGAGGCGTGGAAAGATGCGGCACAGCGCTCGGCACACGGCAGGAGCTAATCGGGGAGGCACGACTACAGCCGATAAACGGCGGGGCTGGAAGTCACACACGCCCGGGTCCGTGTGACGGCCCAGGCCATGCCCCTTCTCCGGCTATGACGCCTATGCCTTCTGCCTGGCCACCTCCTTGCTCTTCGGGGTTCAACGTCACTCTCCGAGAAGCTGCTCTAATTCTCCCTTCCAAAGCTGCCCTCACAGTTATAATCTTTAATAGCAGAATTACTGAAAGCACGTGGGATGACGGGCCGTCCTCCCAGGTCCGCAGAAAGTTCCAGGAGTACAGCTCACCACTGGATCTCTGGAACCTAGTACAGAGTCTGGCCAGAGCGAGGGCTGGGCACGTAAACATTTGTTGAATGAATGGATCTCACACTGCCTCCGGATCCCTGCTGGTCGTCTGCGAACGGGCAAAGAGCCTGGGGAGTGACCCACAGACCTTCCCTTCCTTCAAATCACACGAGGGACGCAGGGCAAGAGGAGACGGTGTGACGGTGGTTCAACCCACTGGCTGACGGGTGAAAGAACATTCTCAGAGAATATTCTGCCTCCAGCGAAAACTGTCCGCGCCAGAAGGCCTGGTCTCGGTCCCTGCCCACGGCCCACCCCAGCGTCGAGGTCCCAGGCTGAGGCGGGGGGAGACTCAGGTCAAGGCAGAGAGGAGTTTTCACAAGCTCCGGGCAGCGGGGATGGAGCAACCCCCCCCCACTGCCCAGCTCCCTGCGCCTCATTCCAGCTCAGCCCCACTCCCTACGGCCCAGCTCGTGGGCACAGGCCCCAGGACAGGGAGCAGACGCCTCTGCCCGCTGCCTCTCACCAGGGCCTGGTGAGGTGCCCAGCGGCATGCTAGGCGGACTTCCTGAAGGAGGAGCTCGGCCCGCAGGGTCCCCTGGGGACAGCCACGGGGGACGGGGAGCATCTGTGCCGGGGACGTGTCCCTTCGGGGAGACCGAGTTTCTCAAAGGCAGGGCACAAAGCAGGCCAGGGTGGTGAGCCAGGGATGTGGCCTCAGGGGAGCTGCCGTGATGGGGGCCAGCTACCCCCAGTTCACAGCCGGGGCGCTCCAAGGCTCAGAGATTAAGCAACTTGCCCCAGATGGCACAGCTCAGAAAAGGCCAACGAGACACTGAACACCAGGCGGCTGGACCCCAGAGCCCGTGGCGGCCGAGGGTGTCACACTCAGGGTAACAACTCACGGGCACGCGGCACTTCAGCTTCTCAGAGGGGTTCGCTTCGTTTGGATCTCACAACAACCCCATGTGGCAGAGAGAAGAGGAAGGGAAATCCCAGTTTGATACGGGCGGAAACCGAGGCCCGGAGACGCTGGCGAGCTCAAAGCCGCAACCAGAAAGGCACCTGCGTGGGGAGGTCCCTCCCGCCGGCTCCTAAGCGGGCCCCGGGGCGTGTGACGCGTGGGAGGCTTACCTGAGTCCTGGGAGCAGCTGAAGCCGGTGTCCCCGGTGCTGCTGCTGTTCCCCAGGGGCTGTCCGCCTGCCATGAGCGCCGTGAGGTGTGGGGACAGGCCCAGGTCTGGAAGGCAGAGTCGGCGCCGTCAGCACGGTCCAGGTCCCGCCGGGGCAGGCCCCGTCCCTCCCACTCCAGCGGTCCCCACCGGCCCCCCCTCCTGCTCTCCTGTCCCCTCTGTCACTCGCAAGCCGCGCCGTCAACCCACCGCAAGACGGGGAGCCCCCGGCCGCCCTCTCCCCCTCTGCCCCTCGTTCCTGCCCCGGGGGCGTGGCTCCCCCAAAGAGGAAGCTCTCCCAACAACGACACACCCCGACAAGGCGGGTGGCAGGGAGAGCGCGAGGCAGCGGTCTTGGGAGACCATCTTCCGGTTAAACGCGCAACGCGGACGCGCCGCGACCTCCTGAGGTCCGAGCGGCAGAGGGGAATCTGCGTTCCGGAGGCGTGAAGCGCCAAGCGGGAGAGAGTGCCCGCCAACGGGAAGGTGCCGACGAGGACCGCGGGCCGGACCCAGGGAGCGGAGGCCGGCGGCGGGGGAGGCCTGGGGGGAGGCCGGTTCTCGCACTGGGCCCGGAAGCTGAGGAACCGGAGGCCAGGAGCCCCCGCGGCAGGTGGGGCCGGAGGGAAAGTGTCTCTGGGCAGGGGCGGGTCCCCTCCTCCGGCTCCGCCCAACCCGGACGCCTCGCCGGCAGGACGGCGAGAGGAGCAGGCCCGGGACGGGCCGAGGCATCACCGGAGAAAGCGAGAACGCGATGCCAGGCTGCGGAGCTAACAGTGGGACCCCCGCCCCTCAGCTCGCTCAGCAGGAGAGGGAGGACCCTCCCCGGGGGGCCGAGCGCCTCCTGCTCCCGATGCGGGGCCTCCACCCGAGCCCAGGGCCTCGTCACTGGACACTCCAGGAGAGGCCCCAGCTTGAGAGAAGGAGAAGAAGGAATACGGGAGGGAGAAGGGAAAGAAACAGATCTCAGCGGAGACCGTGGAGGGAGCTTAAGAAAACAAAGAATTCTGCGCGGGTTAGAACACGGGGAGAATGACGACTCCAGGAACAGAAGAGCCGGACGCTCCGGAGACCACGGAGGTCACGAGAAGGAGCTCTTAGCAATTAACAAGGCAGCACACAAAGTCAAAGTCCTCTGGCCTCGCGAGGAACACCTACAGCCTAGCAGGCCGAAGAGACCGCCGCCACCCACCCCCACGGTCCCCTTACAGACAGGAGACGGCTCGGATCTTTACTGGCTCCGACCTTTACTTCCGTCCTGAGTTTTCAGAGGGTGCGAGGTGATGGAGAAAGCGCTTTCCTGCCTTCCCTGGAGCTAAGGAGGACACGACTGGGGGGGGGGGGGGAGCGGGGGCTTCTCTCAGGACCACCCCTTCACGAACTCGGGAACCACACTGGTGCAGAGGGCCCTGCTGGGTGCTGCAGTAGAGATGGGCACCAGAGGAGGTTCCAGACATGTTGGTCCCGTCCAGGGCCCCAACCTCAGAATGTGGCCATGTCTCTCAGGGAGGGGCCCGTGGGGGACAGTCTACTGCCAAGTGGGCTGGCCGAGGCCGCGGTGGGGTTTGGACACCATCTCTGAGGCTGTGGTGAAAGCCGGAACATGCCCTGGTCTCCGGCAGTGTGAGGAGTCACGGGGGCCAGACCGCCGTGGCTGGGCTGACCGCCTGTGAGCGAGCAGCAGCCAGGTGGCCCCGCAAACGGAGAGGAACAAGACAGACCCTCCAGACCTCTGTTGCTCCTTTGGAAGGGGTCTTACCCCCCTCTTTCCCTCTGCTACCACCGAGCTCAGCACTCCCGGAGGTGAGGGAGGTGGCCCAGAACACAGGCTCCAGGGACGGAAAGCGGATTGGGGTTCAGGAGTCTGGGCGGATGCAACCCAGGCCCACAGGGGGTGTCAGAGGAGGGTCCGCGCTCCCTGGCTCGGCCAGAGGGACCGAGGCCCAGAGGTGGAGGCCGGGCCTCCCTCTTTGGCCCAGAAGGGCGTTGGGCATTCCCGGGGCGGGCGGGGCTTGGAGCAAGGGCAGCCGAGTTCTGCTCCGCGTCCAACACTCAGGAGCTGGGGAAGGCCAAGTACACAGAGCCCATCGGCCCACACACTCTGCAACCCAAAAGCCTCCCACGAGACTGCTCGTCCCTCAGCGAGGAGGCGGCCACCAGCTGCCACGAACCTGCCCACCAAACCACAGCGGGCGTCCCGGCGTTCTCCCGGCCCCACGGCCTCTGCCGACACCACCACGGGCGACCTGCGTGGAAAATGCTGGCCCAAATCCGATGTTTGTTTTGGTGCTGGCTACCCTCTCCTCCTCTATTCTCTTCCCTCTTTCTCTTTCCCCACTCTTCGCTTCAATGGAGGGCAAAACATACACTTTTTGCCTAAAAGAGGAGTGATTTCACCAAATCTGAGTAAGTTACTTGGAGAAATGAAGCCAGACCGTGAATGGAGTCCTGGCTCACAAGTCGTACTTGACAACAGGGACTTGCAGGGGCAGGCGATGGGCATTTCGGTGGTTACAATACTGGGGTTCGGAAAGGCTCTTCTCCTCTGCTCAGAATGAAAACTCCCTCTCTTGATCTCAGGGTCATGAATTCAAGCACCATGTTGGGCGTGGAGCCTACTTACAAAAAAAAAGGAGAAAAAGAAGAAGAAAAAGCCCCCGACTTCCTTCCTCTCTCAAGAAGTAACACTCCATCAGCCCACAAAAGAAATCAGTGATGTTGGTTTCTTACCGCCTCGTGGAAAAGATCTCCCAACAATACTACCGCTGAGTACGCACAACCCTGGGGAATTCGTTCTTGAGAGGGAAGGTGGAAGGCCTCTCTATTCCACGAACAGGAACCTTTCTCTCGAGCGGTCTGAGCTGCCCAAAGTCACCCAGAAAAAGAAGAGAACTGTAACCTGAACTAGCTTTTCCCAGTCGATCCAAGCGCCCTCAAATCTCTCTTCCAACGGCTCATCCGGGTGATAATCTCCCTCAAACATGGCCCTAAAAATCCGGCTACTTCCCCATCGGAACAACACGGTAATAACCGCTGGAGGCAAGATCCACCAGTGGATGCTAAAAATAGTGGGTGAAGGCTGAGGGAGAGACAAGGTATTTGCAGGGCCTCGAAGGCTCTCCCCCAGTGTATTTCTTAATTACAGTGGAAAAAACAGTGACTTTACGACAGAGAAACCTGGCAGACGCCTCCTGAACTGTGCGGACTCAGTGTGTTCCCCCCAAAATTCATACACTGAAGCCCTAACCCCGGTATGATGGTATCCAGAAGTAGGGCCTTCAGGAGGTAATCCGGAGCAGATGAGGTCATGAGGGTGGGGGCCTCCTAAGAAGAGACCACAGGCCTTGCCCTGTCCCATCTCCCCATATCCACGTGAGGATGCAGCAAGGGGACAGCTAGGAAGAGTGGTCTCACCGGGCTCCAACCACGTGGCACCTTGATCTCAGACTTCCAGTCGCCCAAAATGTGAGAAATACAGGTCTATGGTTTAAGCCCCCTAGTCTATGGTGTTTGGTGATAGCAGCCTGAGCCAAGGCATCAACCGAGACGTCAAGGCAACCTAAACCAGTAATAAGACAGAATGACATATGTGCCTCTGATGTGATCACGGAGAAGACCACAGCACCCCCCCACCCCCGGCATTCCTGCCAAAGACGTAGAACCTCATTCTAATCCTGACAACACATCAGCTGAACACAAACCAAGGGCATCCTAAAAACCCCCTTAGCAGTACTCTAAAAAAGTGCCAATGTCACAGAAGACAAGGGAAGAACAAAGACTTGTCAAAGCTTCAAGAGGACAAAGGGAGCCATGACCTGATCGCGATCCGGATCCTGGACCAGCAAAAGGACCTGACTGGGGACACGGGGGAAATCTGCCTCAAGCAGTGCATAGTTAACAGCACTGCCCCAATGTTAATATCTTGGTTTGGTAACTGCTATGATTCGGCCAGATGTGAACGCCAGGAGGAGCGGGGTGGGTGGGAAGTCTCTGTCCTCTCTTCCCAGCTCTTCTCCAAGTCTACAATTATTTCCAAATAAAAAGGGCTAAAAAAAAAAAAATCTATCCCTCCCTAGAGCGAGTCCTCTGGGTCTCACCAAAGGTGAGAGGATCACCTCCAGAAGCTTGTTAGCTCCCAGATCAGTTACCGGATGGAGCAGCTTTACACACAGGGGACAGTGCCATTTCAAGGCGGCAGGGCGGAGGGCTGGGGTTTGGCGCCGACACACGTGAATTACTGGCACCGGCAGGAGGAAACCGCTGACCAGCATGAGAGGCCCGAGGAGGAGCGCGATGGGGGAGGAGGAGCTGAGGAAGGGAGGAGGAGTGCGATGGGGGGGAGGAGCGTGATGGGGGGTGAAGAGCGCGATGGGGGGGAGGAGCACGATCGGGGGAGGAGGAGCACGATCGGGGAGGAGGAGCACGATCGGGGAGGAGGAGCACGATCGGGGAGGAGGAGCCGAGGAGGGGCGGGGGTGCCTGAAGGTGGACTCTGCTTTACAGAACACCGACACGAAGGGACTGGCCAACAGCGGAGGGGACCCCGGTCCAACGCTTGGGTTCTTTTGTCTGTAGAAAGGCCAGCGTGCCGTGGCTGGGGACACCAAAAACGGACTTCTGAACTCTGGTGTCCCCTGCCGAAAGCCGCCTGGGAATCACGGGGGACGCGCCGGGACGTTCCTCCCCCGACGCACACCGTGCTTGGAGCCTCGAGGCCGCCGTCGGTCTGAGAGCTCACCCGTCAACACGGCAGAGGGCCTCCCCCTCCCCGCAAGTCCCCAGGTTACCTGTGATCCTGTTGGAAATGCTGAAGAGCCTGGAAGTCCTCTGCCGCTGCACGAACGGCTCCCGGTAATACCGATCCCCAAAGCACATGCCCAGCAGCTCCTTGCGAACCGTCTTGTTCCAGAGCCCATAGATCAGGGGGTGGCAGATGGCACTGGTAAAGGACAGCCACGTGGCCCAGGTCTCTAGGGTCGGGGAGACGTAGTTCTTCCCCCAGAGGGCCTCAGAGGTGATGACAACCATGTAGGGGCCCCAGGTGACCATGAAGGCACCGACGACCACCAGGATGGTGATGAGGGCTTTGCACTGGTTGGCCGAATAGACCACGCCCTGAAAGGCGTTCCTCCTACTGCCGGAGGAGGAGGTGGAGGTGCTGGAGTTCTTCCTCCCATCCCTCTGGGGGTCCTCCTCCACGATGACCACGGTGCCACAGTGCACCTTGCGCGCCTTGACCCTGGCCACGCGGAAGATAAAGCCATAGCACACCAGCATGACCAGAAAGGGGAAGAGGGCACACCAGATCTGCCAGAAGGCGGTATAGCCGGGCTCCCGGTGCCACGCAGCCACACACATCCACTTGAACTCGTCAAACTCCACCGACGACCAACCAAAGAGAGGCGGCAGGCAGCCGATGAGGGAGTGAAGCCATATGTAGACGAGCGCCATCACGGCGCGGTTCCCCGTGATCTTCATGGGGTACACCATGGGGTACAGGACAGCATAGTAGCTAGGGAAAGGACGGAGGGGGCGAGAGAGAGGAGTCAAAATAGAGAAAACGCACCCGAACGGGCACCCCGTGCTCTCCGAGGTAGGGAGCTTTGTTGAATTTCTCCATCCAACCCAGTCACGGGGCTCCGAAGACGGTCCCTTCTCCCAACTCTTCCCGGACAAGTCACAGACTCTGCCGTGTTACCCCGCTTTGTAGGACCCGTCATCAGCCAGGAGCTGGAGGCCAGGATGAACCCAGGGCTCAGGCGGTCCTGTTTCCGAGTCACGATGCCAGAGCCCAATCATATTCGGGGCTGTGGGTCATCTCGGGGCACCTACAGGAGTCCTAAGGGATCGTGCATGAAGCCAGATCACTTCTGTGGTGCTGACATCAACCGGAGATTGATTCGTTTCCAGAGGGTCATGAAAAAGCCAGAACAATATTGACGGACTAGGGGGTTCATTCAATCGATGGACATTTACTGAAGGCCTTCTGAACGCCTGTGCTACGTACAGGAAAGGCAGTGAGAAGACGTGGCGAGAGACAGACACGTGGGCAGAGTATGCGTCCGGGGTGTAAGAGCTAAATGGAATCCTCACCAACGACTGCTTGACGCGGTGGGTGTTATCATCCCCCTCATTTGCCAGACGAGGGCACTAAGGCAGAGGAAGAATAAGCAGCCTGCCCAAGATAAGGGGAAGAAACAAGACGTAAACCCAGACGATCTGGCCCCACAGCCCCCAGTGACACGCCAGCGACTCCTCGCAAACCGTCTTGTCCCAGAGTCTGCACAACAGGGGTGATTTTTAACCCCTCGGCCCTGAGCAGAGGAGGGAGGCCTGGAGGGCTCCAGGTTCACACTGGCGGGGCACCTGTTCCAGAAGGCGGGTCAGCCCAGGCTTCCTGCGGGAGACGCACATACACCTAGGTCTTAAGAGATCGGAGGCACTGGCCCAGGAGTCGCTGAGGAGGAAGGCAGCTCTGGGGTGCGGGGAGGTGTGAGCCAGCACCCGCCCCGTGGGGAACCTGCACGGAGCTCAGCACCGCACGGAGCCGCCGGGGGGGGGGGGGGGGCGGGGGGGAAGCCAGGGAGGATTTAGATCATGGGGTTGAAAGCAAACCACACCCTCCCCACCCAGACATTTTATCCAAAGGAAATGCTGTTTAATGAATACTAGGGTTTCCCCATGAGGGCAGCCTGTGGAAAAGACAGGGGTGGCCACGCTGATGCCACCTGGTACAGACAGGATGGCAGAAAACGAACGGGGCCAAGGATCCCACATCTCCCGTCCTGAGTCACCCCGGGGCACCAGCAGCGCAGGGACAGGGCCCATGGCCTGACTGCCACATGCTGCTTGCCCACCCTCTTGGAGGGAAGGCTTCCCCCATCGACACCCTTTGTGAAAGACTTTCCCTTTTTTAAAAATTTTTTTAAACGTTTATTTATATTTGAGAGAGAGAGAGTGCGCGCGCAGGAGGGGCAGAGAGAGAGGGAGACACAGAATCCGAAGCAGGATCCAGGCCCCGAGCTGTCAGCACAGAGGCCGACGCGGGGCTCGAACCCACGAACCATGAGATCATGACCTGAGCCAAAGTCAGACGCTTAACCCACTGAGCCACCCAGGTGTCCCTGCTTCTCTATTCTTAATAGGCCAAAAAAAAAATTGGGGGGCACCTGGGTAACTCAAGTCAGTTGGGTGTCCGACGTCAGCTCAGGTCATGATCTCACCGTTCATGAGTTCGAGCCCCGTGTCGGGCTCTGTGTTCTCAGCTCAGAGACTGGAGCCTGCTTCGGATTCTGTGTCTCCCTCTCTCTGCCCCTGCCCCGCTCATGCTCTGTCTCTCTCTCTCTCAAAAATAAATAAACATTGGGGCGCCTGGGTGGCGCAGTCGGTTAAGCGTCCGACTTCAGCCAGGTCACGATCTCGCAGTCCCTGAGTTCGAGCCCCGCGTCAGGCTCTGGGCTGATGGCTCAGAGCCTGGAGCCTGTTTCCGATTCTGTGTCTCCCTCTCTCTCTGCCCCTCCCCCGTTCATGCTCTGTCTCTCTCTGTCCCAAAAATAAATAAACGTTGGAAAAAAAATTTTTAAAAAAATAAATAAATAAATAAACATTAAAAAATAAAATTAAAAAAAAAAGATTTTTAAATAATCTCTACACCCCACATGAGACTTGAACTCACAACCCTGATATCAAGAGTTGCATGCTCCACCGACTGAGCCAGCCAGGCGCCCCTGAAGGGCCTTCCTAACCGGAGGTGAGCCAGGAGCTGCTGATGTCCGGCTGCACGCTCCCCGGGTGTGGGATCTGAAAAGAGGATCTCGCGGGGACCCTGGGACGGGTCACGGCTATCTATTATTGCACGTGGCCTGGGATGAAATAATCAGTGTCTTACGCTGGTACCTGGGTTTGCACCTTGCAAAGTCCGAGCAGCCCAGGGAAAGAAGCATGCCTTTGGAGCTGGGATCCCTGGGTCCAGAGGGCAGCTCTCCCATCTACAAGCTGTGTGACCTTGGGTGGCCTTCATCTGTAACGTGGGAAGCACAGAAGCCCTGGCCCCAAGAGCTCAGGGGCCAGACTGAGGGAAAGGCCTGCGTCGTGCCTCTTCACATGGCAGGGGCAGAGCTTGGTCTCTGCCTGTCCACCGACCTTTCCCCCTTCCTTCCTGGAAACGGGAACCCAGATCGTTCGTGCTGCTCCCAACTGCTATGACTAAACGGGGACACTGGGCCCTTCTGAGTCCCGAGAGATGAATCGGGCCATTCTGGTGGTCTCCTACCTCTTGCCAAGTCATGGCCGAGACACTGACCTGTGTGGCACCATCCCAGCCAACGAAACGTGAGGGGGTCTGCTAGGATGGGATTGAGGGCTGCTTAGGAGGTTTCCTTCACTCTTAAAAAGAAACAAGGCAGAGATTTCTATTTTTCTCTGCCCTTTTAAACCGTGTGCAGGCTCTCTGACCTCAAGACACCCCAGGGGCAGCAGCGCAGCAAAGCCGGGCCAGGGGATGTTAACTGCCCCCGGCTCCTTTGACCAGCCCTGTTCTGGTGGTTGTAAAAATAATTACAATTAATAAGCAGTCCTCCACACATAATCCTTCTGGCTCTGCTCAACATCCAGGTATTATTATTATTTTATGGCAAGACTCCTCCTTTTCTATAATAAATGGGATTTGTTTCACCCGCTGACTAAGGTCCCGGCCACGAGCAATTCCAGTGGGATGTGACCATAACCTCTCCCAGCTGAGCCCCGAGTCCCACCGGGATGCTGGGGGCCGGAGGCCGGCTCCCGAGGGGTCAGTCTCCCAGAGTCAGAGAGGCCGCCACGGGCCAGGGTGCTGCCCAGTTACCCTCCATTTCATTTTTTGTAAAACTTACATATGATGAAACGCACAAATCTACGGCTCTATCAAGATACAGGACATCCCCCATCTGCCCAAGGAAAGACACGGATTTTGTAGGTTTGAAACCTCATGTTTTAAACTTAGCCTCATTGAGGCCTGCTGCAGGTTCAAAGGAAAATACAGAACGACAGCAGCTCCCTGTGTCCCTGCACGTCATTAGAGGACCGAACAGAGGGGCTTCTTTTGCCTTCCGTGCTCTTAACTGGCTTCTGAAGCTCTGTCTTTTCCCCAGCAGCTCATTTTCAGGCATGAGCCCAAGCACGACCCCAGGTCCCAGAAGAGCCTCCCACGACCTCTCGTGTAACCGAGAAGTCATTACGCACACAGGGGCTCCGACGCTTAGCTGTCCTGCTGCAAGACCGGCCCCTAAGATAGCGACGTCGGTCCGTGTGGCTAAGACGCCTCCACCGCAAACAGGACGGAGCCGAGGTCGACTCCAGCCACCTCGGGGACAGTGCGCTACCACGGACGGACGCTCTCCCGGTGGCACTGGTGACCCTGCACCGTAACCACCCGTCCCCCAGAGCCAGCCGCTTTCCCTCACCGAGCCCCGTTTTCGGAGCCGGGGCCGCGTCCACCCGCACGTGCCGCAAAAACCCGATGAGCTGCCGGGTTAAGCGACCACGTCACACCCTCACTCGGGGTACAGTTCTCCCCGGGTCACATGACGTTCCCCACGTGGCCGGTTTCGGACACCGACATTCCCACCGAATCTCCCTCCAGTCAGCCATTCTTCTTACGCGGTCTGTTCTCTTTTGGCTCATCTGCCAACTTAGTTTGCGGAGTTCTCTAGCTGGGGTTCTTGCTGGGGACGACGTGTCCCCCCGGGGACGCGTGGCGATATCTGGAGACATTCTGGGTGGTCACAACTGGGGAGGAGCCACCGGCATCTAGTGAGCAGAGGCCAGGGGTGCTGCCCAGGACGGCCCCCCGTCCCCACAAAGTGTGACCCAACCCAGAACGTCAGCAGTGCCAGCTTGAGAAACCCTGGGCCAAACTAGCCGCTTGCTGGACTTGATGGGTGGCTCCCTCTGAGTCCCGCCTTCGCCTCCTCGGAACCCGACGAGCTGCCTACCAGCCACGTGAGCTTGGGCAGGTTCACAAAGCCTCACTCTGCCCACCTGCAGAATGGGAGCCAGCCCCCAGTTGCAAGGATTTGCTGGGAGGACTGTGTATTAGCAGCAACCCCTTTCAGTGGAGGTCACGACACCTGCCCCGGCGGGTTCTCCGCTTCCACTTTCCTTTTTTTTTTTTTTTTTAACACTTACTCATTTTTGAGAGACAGAGAGAGACAGAGCACAAGTGGGGGAGGGGCAGAGAGAGAGGGAGACACAGAATCCGAAGCGGGATCCAGGCTCCGAGCTGTCAGCACAGAGCCCAACTCAGGGCTCGAACTCACAAGCCACGGGATCATGACCTGAGCCGAAGTCAGACGCTTAACTGACTGAACCACCCAGGCGCCCCCCCCACTCCTTCCACTTTCTTAGAGTGTTTCCGGCTCTCTCCTCTAGTCCTGTTCTCTGTTCTTCTTCCCTCCTGTCCTACTGCTGTTTTTTCTCTCTCCCTCATCCTCCCTCCCTCCCCCTCCACGTCTCTCTCTCTCTCTCTTTCTCACACACACACGCACACACACACAGAGTTGCATCTTTAGGTTTCCAATAGACTGGGACAAACATGTGACCTCCAAAATTAGCAAGATAGAGTAAAATTAATGTACTAAAACGAAGCAGGCAGAAGGAGTATATTATGTCACTTAGAAGGGCCAGATCACGTAAACGGGCCCAGTCAATTTGTATCTTTACGCCACATGACCAATAATAAACGACCAATAAAAAGTAAATTGCATCTGCCACCAAGTTACTTGAAAACACGATGACAGCGGACGGTAGGCTGTAATCACCAGAACCGGCCAAGACCCTGCCTGGCTGCACCTCCTGGTGGGGAGGTAACGGTCACCGAGGGGAGGCACAGGTCCCTTCTGGACAGCCTCTGTCACGGGGTGGTGTGGAGTCAGGCCGCGTGGATCAAAGCTCCAGCGGGTAAATGTGACACGTGTGTGTCACCGTGTTTCCAGCCACCACCAACAGCCGGTGAGGGTCTCCAGCCACAGAGGATGCACGCCCACACCTCCCCCCCCGCCCCCCGCCCCGGGCTCCTCCTCCCCGCTTGAGGCCCCGCCCAGCACTACCGCCTACTCCATGGTCCTTCCCCTCCCCTCCGCTGTGAGTTCCTCTGCTCATCTGTTCATCTTAGTCATGCATTCCCCGCACTACCTGCTGGAGGCTGTTCCTTCCATCGAAGGGTCTTTCCCAGCTCTTCCAGGCCTGTGCCATCCTACTCGCGGTTAGGACTTACTCAAGTGGCACCTCTTCCGGGGAGCCCTCCAGGCCCTGCCACCCCAGGCAGGACTGGGGCCGCGCTAGTTCCCTATGCTTTGTGTCCACACCCACCCTCGCTGGCAGGCCTCTGCCGCCTACGTGTGAACACGTGGGCAAGGTCTGGGTGCTGTGCCCGCTGGTATCCTGCCGCCCTAAGGACCAGGCCCAGAGCCGTTCCTACGTGGCCATCCGGCCAGCACCCCCACGGGAGAGAATAAGGCACCAAACTGGGCAACGCAACTGAGTCTCCCCCACCTGGCCCCGCCCAGCGGGCACGATTTCCCAAACATCCATATACAGACGGCTCCAAGAGAGGCACTTAAAAACCAGTTCCCCAGGGGGGCTCAGCCCCTTAAGCAATGGGTTCAGCTCTTGGTTCGCACGGTTCCTGAGATCCAGCCCCACCTTGGGCTCTGTACTGACACCATGAAGCCTACTTATGATTCTCTCTCCCTCTCTCTCTGCCCCTCCCCTGCTCTCTCTCCCTCTAAATAGATAAACTTAAAAAAAACATCCTCAGCTCTCCTCTAGCGGTTTGCCTTCACCCCATGTCCCACAGGACCCAGGGCCCAGGAAAGGAAATTCAAAGAACAGTAATTTGGGGGCGCCGGGGTGGCTCAGTCCGTTAAAACTCTTGATTTTGTCTCAGGGCATGATCTCACGGTGGTTGGTGAGTTCAAGCCCCAAATTAGGCTCTGTGCTGTCCGCCCAGAGCCTACTTAAGATTTTTCTCTCTCACACAAATAAACATTTAAAAAATCAACAATTTTTTAAAAACATGGAAATTGGAACAATGGCGAGATCCAATGTGTCCCCACTGCCAACAAAGTTTCAATTACTTTTTTTTTTTTAATGTTTTATTTATTTTGACACAGAGAGAGCGGGGAGCGGCAGAGAGAGAGGGAGACACAGAATCTGAAGCAGGCTCCAGGCTCCGAGCTGTCGGCACAGAGCCTGACGCGGGGCTCGAATTCACGGACCGCGAGATCGTGACCTGGCCGAAGTCGGACGCTCAACCGACTGAGCCACCCAGGCGTCCCCCAATTACTTTTTTTACTGTTACATAATCAGTCTTGATAGGATGCCAACGAACAGCTACTGGAGTAAAAGTCTACCCAGTCTTCTGGAAAACAACCTGCCTTTTACACATGAAGAATCGCGAACGTGTGTTTCTTCTTACCAAAACCACAATTTCACCACACACACGTTCCTCCAAGTAGGAAGCTACAAAGGGACTGTAAAAATAAATTCTACCTCCATGGGATGGCATAATATGGAACCATTAAAAATCATGTTCTTCTGATACATGAATTTAGCAAAGTTGCAGGATACAAAATCAATGTACAGAAATCAGTTGCATTCTTATACACTAATAATGAAGCAACAGAAAGACAAATAAAGAAACTGATCCCATTCATAACTGCACCAAGAAGCATAAAATACCTAGGAATAAATCTAACCAAAGATGTAAAAGATCTGTATGCTGAAAACTATAGAAAGCTTAGGAAGGAAATTGAAGACGATATAAAAAGTTGGAAAAACATTCCGTGCTCATGGATTGGAAGAATAAATATTGTCAAAATGTCAATACTACCCAAAGCTATCTACACATTCAACGCAATCCCAATCAAAATTGCACCAGCATTCTTCTCGAAACTAGAACAAGCAATCCTAAAATTCGTATGGAACCACAAAAGGCCCCGAATAGCCAAAGTAATTTTGAAGAAGAAGACCAAAGCAGGAGGCATCACAATCCCAGACTTTAGCCTCTACTACAAAGCTGTCATCATCAAGACAGCATGGTATTGGCACAAAAACAGACACATAGACCAATGGAATAGAATAGAAACCCCAGAACTACACCCACAAACGTATGGCCAACTAATCTTTGACAAAGCAGGAAAGAACATCCAATGAAAAAAAGACAGTCTTCTTAACAAATGGTGCTGGGAGAACTGGACAGCAACATGCAGAAGATTGAAACTAGACCACTTTGTCACACCATTCACAAAAATAAACTCAAAATGGATAAAGGACCTGAATGTGAGACAGGAAACCATCCAAACCCTAGAGGAGAAAGCAGGAAAAGACCTCTGTGACCTCAGCCGTAGCAATTCCTTACTTGACACATCCCCAAAGGCAAGGGAATTAAAAACAAAAATGAACTACGGGGACCTTATGAAGATAAAAAGCTTCTGCACAGCAAAGGAAACAATCAACAAAACTAAAAGGCAACCAACGGAATGGGAAAAGATCTTTGCAAATGACATATCAAAGAGCTAGTATCCAAAATCTATAAAGAGCTCACCAAACTCCACACCCAAAAAACAATTAACCCAGTGAAGAAATGGGCAGAAAACATGAATAGACACTTCTCAAAAGAAGACATCCAGATGGCCACCAGGCACATGAAAAGATGCTCAACATCGCTCCTCATCAGGGAAATACAAATCAAAACCGCACTCAGATATCACCTCATGCCAGTCAGAGTGGCCAAAATGAACAAATCAGGAGAATATAGATGCTGGCGAGGATGTGGAGAAACGGGAACCCTCTTGCACTGTTGGTGGGAATGCAAATTGGTGCAGCCACTCTGGAAAACAGTGTGGAGGTTCCTCAGAAAATTAAAAACAGACCTACCCTATGACCCAGCAATAGCACTGGTAGGAATTTACCCAAGGGATACAGGAGTGCTGATGCATAGGGGCACTTGTACCCCAATGTTCATAGCAGCACTCTCAACAAGAGCCAAATTATGGAAAGAGCCTAAATGTCCATCAACTGATGAATGGATAAAGAAATTGTGGTTCATATACACTATGGAATACTACGTGGCAATGAGAAAGAACGAAATATGGCCCTTTGTAGCAACGTGGATGGAACTGGAGAGTGTGATGCTAAGTGACATAAGCCATACAGAGAAAGACAGATACCATATGGTTTCACTCTTATGTGGATCCTGAGAAACTTAATAGAAACCCATGGGGGAGGGGAAGGGGAAAAAAATGAGGTTAGAGTGGAAGAGAGCCAAAGCGTAAGAGACTCTTAAAAACTGAGGACAAACAGGGGGTTGGTCGGGGGTGGGAGGGAGGGGAGGGTGGGTGATGGGTATTGAGGAGGGCACCTTTTGGGATGAGCACTGGGTGTTGTATGGAAACCAATCTGACAATAAACTTCATATATTGAAAAAAAAAAAAAAATCATGTTCTTAAAGGGCACGTGACAACCGCCGGAGGAAGGAAATGCTCCCCATCACTTGTTAAGTAAAACAGCAGCTCACAAAAACCACATGGGCCACAAAGCCTATTTAAAAAATGTACTGTTAAAAAAAAAATGTACTGTATGCAACCAAAAATTACTGGGGGCAAATATACTAAGAATGAAACAGTGGTGAGACTGTGGACATTTCTTATTTTATTCTTTACATTTTCTGTAACATTTACGTTACTGGAGAAAAAAAGATATTCAGAGAAGCCAACTGATTAGTTCTGACCAGTCGCTTCCTTCATTTTACATCCCCCACAGCCGCCGAGAGCCGACAGGGTTCGGCCTTGGGCCTAGAGGAGGTCTGAGCTCAGAATGGACCATCCAGCTACCACTCGTCAGCTAAAATACTGACGGTCCCCGAGGGAGCTCAGGGAATGTGTCACCAAGCGACCAGAACCCTGGCTAGTCTCCTCTGACTCCATTGCTAGCTTCCTCCCCCGTCCCGCAAGCTGAATCTACTCTCTCTCTGAAGTCACACACTGGCCTGTGGTGAACGAACTGACCATCAGAGCAAAATCCTTATAAGCAAGATGACTCCAGGGGCCCGACCAAAGCAGCAGACGGCAGGCAGCCCTCTGGGAAACCAACATCTCTGACGCATCACCCTCCCCGGCTTCTTTTTCTCATCCTTCAAGCGCGGGCCAGAGATTTCGAGAACTTTCTTTGTAAGCAACGGAACTGCTTTTAAAGACTAAACCTATATGCAGTGTCGGCCAGCTGAAATCAGAGATGCTCTGGTTGAAGGGATGGAAGAGGCTTTCTCACCCTCCCCGGCAGAGGCCCCTGACATCCTCCCCAGGAGCTAAAACGAGACGATGTCTCCCGTTCCCGCTCTGCACACGCTCCTTAACTCTTCCACTCTCGACGTCTGCGGCAAGCTTACCGGTCGACAGCTATGACCCCCAGCGTGAGCATGCTGGCCGAGCTGATCAGCAGGTACAGAAGGGCCGAGAAGTTGCACCAGACCACGCCGAAGATCCATTCCCTCCGGATGGAGCTGGTGGCCACGAAAGGCAGCACCAGCACGGACAGCAGGAAGTTGGACAGGGTCAGGCTGAAGACGAACTTGTTGCTGAGGGTGAGGAGGTAGGACTTCTTGTACAAGGTGACCACGACGACCAGGTTGCCCAGGCAGACGAACACGGTGATGATGATGATGGCGACGAAGCTGGTGACGACGACCCCCTCTTGGCCACCCTCCTCCTCTGTGAGGTTACTCAGCTCCTTCCCGTGGCCGAGGGAGGAGTCGAGGCTCATGGTCAGGGCACCTCGGCGTGCGGTGGGCAGAGCATGCCGGACGACTAGAAAAAGAAGGCGAGACCAGGGGACGGGGAGAGACTCGTCAAATCGCATCCTACGCACTGGAGAGCAGAGCAGCAGAGGCCCCGTTCTCCTGCCAGTCCCGAGGCTCTCAGCCAGTCTTCCCCACCGGCCTGCTTTCTACAACTGACTTTCCGTGCGGCTCCACGCGTCTGCCTCCTTGAACGATGGGCTCGTCCAACCTAAACCATCCTATTCGTTTTCCCCAGGGCCAGCGGTTCAAAACCTGTGACGTCACTTAGGAAGCGGCGCCAGCCAGAGAGCCGAGACAGGCTGGTCCCAGAGACCCGAGGTCCAACCTAGGAGTCTGCGTTTGAAACGAGCAGGGGACAGGTGACTCTGTTTCAAACGCGCTGTGGACTGCTGCTTCGGGGCCCCCGCAACTCAGGGAGGTCCCTGAACCAGCAGCATCGGCATCACGGCAGCCTACGGCTCAGGCACGCCTCTGACTTCCTGAATCAGAATCTGCATTCTCACCCCAGCTGATGCGCGTGCCCACTAACGTCTGACAATAAGATTATCACAGGAGGGCGCCCGGGGGGGCTCAGTCAGTTGAGCGTCTAACTCTTGATCTTGGCTCAGGTCATGATCTCACAGTTGAGGGATTGAGACCCACGTCGAGACCCGCACGGGGGCTCCCTGCCGCACGCGGAGCCTGCTTAAGATTCTTTCTCTCGTTGGGGCACCTGGGTGGCTCAGTCAGCTGAGCGTCCAGCTTCGGCTCAGGTCACGATCGTTCGGTCTGTGAGTTCAAGCCCCACGTTGGGCTCTGGGCTGTCAGCACAGAGCCCGTTTCAGATCCTCTGTCGCCCTCTCTGCCTTCCCCGCTTGCACGAGCAAAAATAAACATTAAAAAGAAAAGATTCTTTCTCCCTCTCGCTCTGACCCTGCCCTGCTCACACACATGGGTTCTCTCTCTCCCAAAATAAACAACTGAACACTTTTTGAAAAAGATTATCATAGGAACTGTTCTGAGTTCCCCGAGCAGGGTTTCAACAAGCACAACTCATATCGAGACAGCATCACTCTTCTTGTGAGAGGTGGTGAAGGAGGTCAAGGAGCCAAGCACCAATTATAAATAGGTAGGTGCAGGCACAGTTTGAGCTCCCGGCCCACAGACACCATGCTCTACAAGGCACAGTCCCTGCTCCGAGACACCGGCTCAGAATCTCGGCTGAAGCTCAAGGTTAACAGGTGAACATTAAATCCTACAGATGCCTGTTTCCCCAAAACTGCCATCTACTCTGATCAGCCAGAAAATCCCACAGATCACTTCCTCCAGCGGCTCTGGATCCCAACAAACAGAAGACACCAGAAGGAAAGATTTCCTTTCCATGAGCCAGACGACAAGGACCCTGGTGCCTGAACTGCCCACACACGGCGCAGAGCCTTCCCCGCAGCCGCCGGGACCGACGCCTCTGTCCAAACACCTCTGGCCACAGGGAGGGGGCCCTTCTTCTGTTTCCAGCAGAAGAGGCAGCCTTTCTTCTGTTTCCAGCAGTCCTAAGTGCTGGCTAGAAAGCTTCCCTTTTCAGTGAGCCTGACGGCGGTGGGTCAGAACCACAAACCCGAGGCCTGCTGGCTGGAGCGGCACCAAGTAATTCTTTTGGGTTTTTTTTTTTTTTTTTTAATGTTTATCCATTTTTGAGAGAGGAGGGAGGAGAGGCAGAGACAGAAGGAGACACAGAATCCGAAGAAGGATCCAGGCTCTGAGCTGTCAGCACAGAGCCCAGCGCAGGGCTCGAACCCATGAACTATGAGATCACGAACCTGAGCCAAAGTTGGATGCCCAACCGACCGAGCCACCCAGGCACCCCAACTCCTTTTTTTTTTAATGTTTATTATTTATTTTTGAGATAAAGAAAGCATGAGCAGGGGAGGGGCAGAGAGAGAGAGAGGATGGGAAGTGGGCTCTGTGCTGACAGCAGAGAGCCCGATCTGGGGCTCGAACTCACAAACGGTGAGATCGTGACCTGGGCCAAAGTCAGACACTTAACCAACTGGGTGTTTGTTAACTCTCACAAGTAAATTATTAGTTGATGTCTCGAAACCAAAGTCCTACATAAGCTTATTATTCTTAACTGTACAAGGGATAACATGGTGGTAAAGAAAACAGACTTCGAGTCATTAGACAAATGAACTGGGAGAAAATATCACTTCTGTCACAGAGAAAGGACCAATCATTCTAATTTACAAATAATGCCAAAAAAATAGAAAAGGTGAAAAACCAGAAACGTGAGCAAAAGATATAAACAGAAACATATGTAGCTCTCTGAGGAGTTCAGTGTTAACTAGGCTTTTGTGGGCATCATTTCACAGCACATACATCCATCAGATCGTCAAGCTGTATACCTTAGACTTACACAATGTTAACGTGTCAATTTGTATCTCAATAAAACTGGGCGTGAAAAGACGGAAACGGTTCACGGGAGGCGAAAGACCAATCGTACTCAAACGTACAAAAAGATGCCCAGTTGCAATGAAAATAAGAGAAATGCACACAAAACTACACAAAGACACCGTTTCTTTCCTTTCACGTTCTGGTGGCGGGGCTGCAGGGAGAGGGGCATTCCCCTCTGTTCCAGATGTGCGTGCAAAAGGGCAAAGCCCAGTGGAGGGGAAGGTAGCAATATCTAACAAAGCTACATATGCATGTAGCCTGTTTCAGATTCCGTGTCTCCCTCTCTCTCTGACCCTCCCCCGTTCATGCTCGATCTCAAAAATAAATAAACGTTAAAAAAAATTTTTTTTTAAGTAATGCTGTAGAAGTAAATATAAAATGGCTCTGTAGTGAATTTCCACATTCTCAAAATAAACACTCAGTGAAAGTGAGTGCATACAATTCACAATGAGGGGGCGTCAACAAAACAAACAAACATACAAAAACAGCAGAATTGACATTCCAAGAACTTAAATTAATAGAAAAAGATGAACGAGACTATACACACAATTAAAAGCTTTAAAAAGAAAAGAGGTAAGAACCATAATGAAAGAGTAAGACATGAAATGAACCAAACAGAAATATACAGAAATCAAAATTTTAGTTGTTAACATTGAAAACTCAATGGTCATGCTGCACAGCAGATTTAGCTAAAGAGAAAGATAGTAAACTAGAAGACAGCTCTGAGGAAATTACCCAGAATGCAATTAAAAGATTAAGAAACTGAAAATAGGAAATAAAAGTCAAGATTCATGAAGGACAGGATAAAAAGATACAACATATGTTCAACAGAAGTGGCAGCAAGAGACATTAACGAGAACACGGGTAGCAAACACTGCTGGGTGCCTACCCAACAACCACTCTGGTTTTTCTCCTCACTGGCAGACCTCTTACTTCGCTTTGGTGTCCAATCCTTCTCCCAGTGACTCCCAGAAGGTTGATCCCATCCCCAGTTTGGGGAGCTAGATCCCGGTAAGTCTAAAGTAATCACTGTGTCCTTTCTCCTTGCAATTCTGACAAAGAAGTCGGAAAGAGATGTCTGGGGATAAACAGGGTGGAGATGGGGATATCTAGGAAAAGCTGCTTTGATCTCACAAAGACATTGGGAAGAAAAATCTTTTCCTAATGGCCCTAACGGCAAAGAAAGCACAGACAGAGCAAAGGCAGCCATCTTGGCATCCTCAGATGCTAAGTCAGCAGAGAGCTGGATCCTTGGGCTGCTGGATTAACAGATGCTCAAGTCACTGCATCCTGGCCTCTTGTTACGTGAAATACACATTTTAATAATATATCTTAATCTACTTAATGTGAAATAACATATTTCTTAAAATGACTTTGAGATCTATTTTCATTGAGGCTTCTGTTACTTGAGTCAAAAGCATCCAATTTACAGTGGGTTGGGTCTACCTACACTGTATTTAAAGATGTGACTGAACATTTTCTAGAGTTAAAGAAACATACGAGTCCTCAGAATGAAAGGGCATATCAAATTCCAAGAGTAAATCAGAAAAAAGTCTGCACAAGGCACATCACAATGAAAAACGTCAAGCACCAAGATACAGAGAAAAACAGTAAAAGCAAATTTTTCTATAAAGAAGTAACAATTAGGGGCACCTGCGTGGCTCAGTCTGTTAAGCGTCCAACTTCGGCTAGGATCATGATCTCGCCGTTCCAGAGTTCGGGTCCTACGTCCGGCTCTGTGCTGACAGCTCAGAGCCTGGAGCCTGTTTCGGATTCTGTGTCTCCCTCTCTCCCTCTGCCCCTCCCCTGCTTGCATTTGGTCTCTCTCTCTCTCAAAAATAAACATTAAAAAAATTTAAAGAAATACCAACTAGATAAACAGCAGCCTCTTCTTTTGAAGAAAACAGAAAATAGAGGCCAGAAAACCATGAAACGCTCTCTGTAAAGTGCTGAGGAAAAGAACTCTTGTGCTAAAGTTCTACATTATCATTCAAGAGAGGGCACGATCTACTTGGAAGCAAACAAAACCTGAATGTTTACTAATAGTCCCTGACTGAAAGATCCACTTAAAGACACATTTCATGAAGGAACCCAAATCCAAAACTAAGGGGCAGGGCGCAAGAAGCAACTAACTGTTAGAAAAGAAACTGGTAACTATACGGCTAAATCTAAATAACAACTGCAAAAAAAAAAAAAAATTTTTTTTTAATTTAAAAAGTCAAACAGCAACAATAAATCTTATACAAACAGCTAACTTGGGAGCTTTTGAAAACAGGCTGAAATGAAAATACAAAGCAAAATGGAAGCTCTTAAAGGCATGGTTAGAGTAGAAATAGTCCAGGTGGGTAGGTACTCAGGGCGGAAATTTTGGTTCCGGCTGTCTCCCCAGCACCCGGACAGGTGCCTGGCACACGGTAGGGAAACTCGATCATTATCGGTACACGAATGACTAGCTGCTGAAGTTCTGTTATCGTTAGGTCAAATACGAGTGCCAACAGTGCGAAGGTAACCACTAAAAGCATAAAAACGGGACGCAAAAGTTCCGATCCAAAAGAGAAGGGAAAAAGCGAATGAAGTTCCACTTGCCCTTGTTCCCCCCCCAGTGGCCCCAGGCTGGCTCACTAGTGAACCAGAGGCCCAGAGAAGGGCTGCGGGGCCCAAGCCGCAGTGGGGAGGCACAAGCCCCGGCAAATCTCCCAGGGGGGCACCTTTCACGACCCAGAGAGAGGGCGTCCTGGCAGGCAGCCGGCTTACCCAGGGCCTGACAAGCCGGGGCCCATGGAATGGAAGGAAATGCGCGCGTGACTCACATCTCGGCTCTGTGGGGCCCCTCTGCCGCCAGACCCACGGGGGCGTCAGCACTCCCACACTCCCTGTGTCCTGCCCTGTGCTGCGACTCCCAGAGACAGCCCGAGCGTCACGTGACTGGGGTTCTATCAAACCTGTCAGAGGTTACTCCGGGCTGAGAGCTCGCCCTCTCAGGTCACCAGGGAAGGCTCACCTGTCTCCTCTGCCGTGGCTCAGTGTGGCACGGCCCTTCCTCCTTCGGAACCACCTCGGTCCTCTTGGCCATTCCCGGGGACGGTGAACGGCCTACTGGACTAGACTGCTGGCAACGGCTTCGGGTCATTCAAACCCAGATCTTGACACTGAAGCGAGCGATCAGTGTCATTTTGGCTTAAAAAACAGGCAACCGAGGGGCGCCTGGGTGGCTCAGTCCGTTGAGCGTTCCGACTTCAGCTCAGGTCATGATCTCGCGGTCTGTGAGTTCAAGCCCCCCGTCGGGCTCTGTGCTGACAGCTCGGAGCCTGGAGCCTGTTTCGGATTCTGTGGATTCTGTGTCTCCCTCCATCTCTCTGCCCCTCTCCTACTCACGCTCTGTCTCTCTCTCTCTGTCAATAATAAATAAACACTAAAAAAAAAAAAGTTTTTTTTTTAAACACAAGGCAACCAAATCTGGGCGGCTCAGTCGGTTAACTGTCTGACTTCGGCTCAGGTCATGATCTCACTGCTCGTGGGTTGGAGCCCCACGTCGGGCTCTGTGCTGACAGCTTGGAGCCTGGAACCCTCTTCAGATTCTGTGTCTCCCTCTCTCTCTGCCCTTCCCCCACTTGTGCATGCACTCGTTCTCTCTCTCTCTCAAAATAAATGTGAAAAATATTAAAAAACAACAACAAGGAAACCTTACAGAATACTGAGTCAGGTATCTGTTGTGTTTTATAAACTGGTTTGCATGGTAATTTCCACGAAGGAATTCTAGAAGTACCTTGATTTGCAAAAACAGAATTACGACAACGTAAGGGTGGGTTTTCTCTCGTTTGTGCAAATTTGGATATTTAAATTTTTTTATGTTTTATTTTTTATATTAGAGAGAGAGAGAGAGAGAGAGAGCGCGCAGAGTGCAAGCAGGGGAGGGGCAGAGAGATGGAGACAGTATCCGAAGCGGGCTCCAGGCTCCGTGAGCTGTCAGCACAGAGCCCGACGCGGGGCTCAAACTCATGAGCGGTGAGATCATGACCTGAGCCGAAGTCGGATGCCCAACCGACTGAGCCACCCAGGCGCCCCAGTGCAAGTTAGGAGGTTGACGGTCTCCCCTCAGTTTCTTACCTAGAACTCTTGATTTTCATCAACTTGCAGTGGGCGTCCTTCCTGCCCAGACTGCAGTAGCCCTGAACTTGCCAGAAAAAGACGACGTGGCCTGGGGGTGAAGTGTATAGACACTAAGCCAAACTGCCTGGGTTTGAAGCCCGGCAACTCTACCTCTTAGGCCCATGAGCTCAGTCGACTTCTGTTCCTCATCTGTAAGAAGACGATCTTCCTCACGGTTACGGCGAGGTCCGGGCGAGTTTCCGCCGATTTCTACCAAGCGCCCGGAGCAGCATGTGGACGAGCGAGGTCTGGCCGCGCGCTCGTGGGAGCGCCCGAGGAGCCTGCTGATTTCACTGTGGGAAAGGACCCTTCCTGCACGTTTTGGCCACGGCCACGTGGCCCAGGACTCTGGCTGGAACAGCTCAAGGACAGACTCGCTCCCACGGGTTGGGAGGCTGACGGAACGCGGGCCGGGGCGGCTGCGGTGGCGGCCGCGTGTGGCACCGTGAGCAGAGCTGAGGGAATGACAGCAAGAGAGGGAGGGACGGGGAAGGGGGAGAGCGACCGCCGTGAGCCCGGCCACGCGTGCTGGCCCAGTAGCCTGAGATTCCGAATCCTCTCCTCCCCTCGGGTGCCCTTTCTCCTCCCGTGAGGCTAAGTGGGCTGGGTTTCTGACACCTGCAACTTCGAGAATCCCAACTAATACTCTGATCCGCCACGATCCGCACACAAAATGGCAAGACCCCCACCTTTTCGGACATCGGTACCAGGAACCTTCTCTTCTTCAAGGTTAGGCCGACTCCTCAGGCACAGCTCTGCCTACCTCAGCCTCCTTCTTAACACCTTATCCTTTCCTTCCTGCTAGCAGCCCCGCGGCCACCGGTGCCGTGGACTGTCGTAGGGCACCCCCAGCGTGCCGCCTCTTTGGGATCAGGAGATCCGTGGCCCAGTCCACAAGCCACTACAAAGAAAGGGAGGCCTTCCCTGGCGCCCCCCCCCCCCAGCACCGCTTAGAAGTGAGGCCACCAAAGGGACGCCCAAGAGCCCGGAGACAACGGGCCCAGGCTCAGGTGGGTGCTGGGAGACCATGGTGATCGGAAGGTGGCGGTCCTCTTGACACCTGTCTAACAAGGGGCTGCCGGACATGACAAGACACATCCGTCCTCCCCAGAAGTCTTCTCTAGAAAGACGGTTTCTTTCAGCATAAGGCAGAAGGTTCTCTTCTGACATTCTTAAATATACCCGAGTGGGCGTGGTTCCCGCTATCCTCCACAGCCACCCACCTTTATGAAGAGCCTGAGCAGCCTGGAAGCTGGGACCGCCAGATGCCCTCTCCTAAAGAAATTCAATGCTGGGGCACCGGGGGGGGGGGGGGGGGGGGGGGGGTGCCCCCCCCCCCCCCCCCCCGGGGGGGGGGGGGGGGGGGGGGGGGCTCAGTGGATTGAGCGCCCAACCCCGCTTCGGGTCATGAGCTCATGGGTTGCGAGTTCGAGCCGCGTCGGGGCCGGTGCTGACGGCTCAGAGCTCAGAGCCGGCTTCGGATGCTGTGTCTCCCTCCCTCTCTGCCCCTCCCCCGCCCACTCTCCGCTTCTCTCTCTCCCAGAAATAAACAAACATCAAAAAAATTTTTAAAAACAACAACAAAGGAGTATTTCCTAAACACCACTTCAAACAAGCCCTGGCGAGGTCACTGTCGTGCTATTTCGGCAGCTCTCTCAGGGGCTCTTCAGATCAGCACCTCCCAGCGCTTTTTACACATCAATCGCCAGCCGGAGGGGGAGACGGGAAGAAGGTTCTAATAACTACCTTGTGGTGCACAAAGTAACTGAGATAGACAGTAAGCCCCCACCCCTCCAACCTATAAACCAGACCACACACCTCGCTGAGAGCCAGAGAGAGATCACAAGATCCCGGGGTCTCCTCCTCCCCTCCCTGGCACTCACATGAAAAGTGTCCCAGACACGGCAGGTGCAGCAACTTGGCCTCTGTGGGGACAGGGATGCCTGCACAGCCAGCCCAGAGTCTTATTACCACGCACAGGGCACTCGGCCCTTGTCCCCACAAGGGCACCACAAACCCAGGAATGTCCTGGTTCCACATCTCTCACTTTGCATGTAAAGCAGGCCTGAGCTGTGTTCTGCTTGGGAAAATGCACGAGCACTTTTTCTGCACCAGCAGAAGGGGGAAAAAAAAGCTACAGTCAGAACCCCAAACGACCTTACGTTCTCAGTCCCCGACGGAGCTCTTGGTTTGCCAGCGGGAAAGACCTGGCTTTGGTCCCCTCTGCATGGACATCATCCCCCTGGGCGCCTCACTGTCCTTCACAACAGCCTTCTATAGAGACTGGAAGGCTGGAGCTGGGGTTCTTCACCGACTGTGATCCTGTCCACAGGGGTCAACGATGAGTCTGCCTGATGTCTTTCCAAAACCAATTTCTTGTTCCTCTGCATAGACCTTCCCCGAGGCTTGGTCCTTGATCCGTCCCTTTCTCCCAATACCCTTGAGAATCACATCCATTCCCAGAGTGTTGCTTGATTATTTTTAACTAATAATAAGCAGTGTCTGCAAAACCCTGTGCAACATACAATGTGTCCTCACCTGCATCATCTCATTAGATCTCCTGGGTAACTTTTAGAGGGAGGAATTACTCTTCTCCCCATTTCAGAGAGGCAGTGAAACATATGGTTAAAAGCATGAACTCTGGAACTAGAGAGCCTGGGTTCAAATCCCAGCTCCACTACTTACTGGCTCCGTGACCTTGACATGTTACTTAAACTCTCTGGGCACCGGCTTCCCCTTCTGTAAAATGGGGATAATACTCTTGCTCAGGCACCTGCCTCACAAGGTGGGTGGGAGAAGTCAGTGAGTTAATATTTGTACGGTGCTTAGAATAGTGTCTGGAACCACATCAGTGTTTGTTAAATAGATAAAATGGGGAAACTGAGGCTCAGAAAGGTGAAGGGCCTAGTTCAAGAGAACAGTAAGTAGTAAACTTGGTCCTGTGGGTGTGAGACTGTCTTCCATCCAGCCACTTAGCACGGGAGAAGCTTCGGCATGGCGGGGCCTCATCTACATTCCAGATTTCTGACCCACCAACCCCTTCACGGCCCTTCCGTTCCAGCCAGCTATGCTGTGTGCTGTTGTCTCCCTTCTGCTTGTCCTCTACACGGAATGCTCTCCCCGTTTGTGGTACGGATGAATAAAGATGTACTAAATCTAAGATATGTTCCTGATCTACTGGCCTAACAACTTTATTGAAAGAGGAAAGGAAACAAACAGGTAAATGGGGCAGCGGGAGACTGAAGCCTAAACAACAAACAAAAAAATATACCAAGTCACGACGTGGAATTTGGCAATGATTTCTCGGATGCGACATCAAAGGCACAGGCAGAAAGAAAAAAACAAGGGCGCCTGGGTGGCTCGGTCGGTTGAGCGTCCGACTTCGGCTCAGGTCATGATCTCACGGTCCGTGAGTTCGAGCCCCGCGTCGGACTCTGGGCTGATGGCTCAGAGCCTGGACCCTGCTTCCGATTCTGTGTCTCCCTCTCTCTCTGCCCCTCCCCCGTTCATGCTCTGTCTCTCTCTGTCTCAAAAATAAATAAACATTAAAAAAAGAAAGAAAAAAACAGACAAACTGGACTTCGTGAAGATTTAAAAATCTGTACATCCAAGGATACTGTCCACAGAATAAAAAAGGCAACCCACAGAATGAGACAAAACATTCGCAAATCAAGTATCTGATTAGGGATTAACATCTAGACTATATTAAGAACTCCTAAAATTCAGCCACAACCAAAAACATCCCATGTCCAAAGAAGATATATAAATGGCCAACAGGCACATGAAAGATGCTCAGCATCACTGAGCATCAGGAAGAGTAAATAAAACTACAAGGAGATACCATCTCATACTCATAAAATGGCTACTATAAGGGGGAAAAAAAAAAACAAAAACAGAAAATAACAAGTCTGGGTGAGGACATGAAGAAATTAGAGCCCTTCTGCACCACTGGTGGGAATGTAAAATGATAGGGGTGCCTGGGTGGCTCAGTCGGTTAAGCGACCAACTTCGGCTCAGGTCATGACCTCGCGGTTCGTGAGTTCGAGCCCCGCGTCAGGCTCTGTGCGGACAGCTCGGAGCCTGGAGCCTGCTTTGGATTCGGTGTGTGTGTGTGTCTCTCTCTCTGGCCCTCCCCTGCTTGTGCGCTCGCGCTCTCTCTCTCTCTCTCAAAAATAAATAATAAAACATTAAAAAATTGATAAAGTCACTGTGGAAAATAGCATGAAGTTTTCTCAAAAAGTTAAATATGGAATTATCATACAATCCAGCAGTCCCGCTTCTGGTGATAAACCTCAAATAATTAAAAGCAAGGTCTCAGGGCGCCTGGGTGGCTCGGTCGGTTAAGCGTCCGACTTCGGCTCAGGTCATGGTCTCGCGGTCCCTGAGTTGGAGCCCCGCGTCGGGCTCTGTGCTGACGGCTCAGAGCCTGGAGCCCGTTTCAGATTCTGTGTCTCCTTCTTTCTCTCTCCTCCCCCGCATATGCTCTGTCTCTCTCTTCTCAAAAATAAATAAATGTTAAAAAAAAAATAATAAAAAAAAGCAAGGTCTCTAAGAGATACTCGTACACCTGTGTTCCTAGCAGCATGATGCACACCAGCTAAAATGTGAAGCAGCCCAAGTCGGCCCTGACTGATGACTTGACAAGCAACCCACATGATGGACTGTTAGCCTCCAGAAGGAGGCTCTGACGCAGGCTCCCGCACGGGGGAACCTGGAGGGCCCTATGCTGAGTGAAAGAAGCCAGTCAGTCGCGCAAGGGCAAATACGCATGGTTCCACTTACACCAGGTGCTCGCAGTAGTTGAAATTACAGGCAGAAGGCAGAATGGCGGATGCCAGGAGCCGGGGGAGGGAGGAAGCTGGTGAATGGGGTTAGTTTTACAAGATGAGGAGCGTTCTGGGGATGGGTGGCACGAACGGGTGCCCAACGTGACTGGCAGTCGATACCGCTGAATCGCGCACTTGAAAATGGCCACGACGGCACGTGCATGGGAGATGTACTTAGCACAATAAAGACACGGGAGAACCTATTTATCGGGGTTGCTTCTCTTGAACTCCTCTCCCCACAGGGTGTGGAGAGTCACGAAGCGAAGGAGGCAGCGGCTATCTTCACCTGGTGATGATGACGGTGACAAGGAGGAGGGCCGTAGGCGGCGTCCAGAGTAGCCTCCAGACAGCAGGGGCCACGTGCTGTGTGGGGCGTGGGCGGGTGACTCCTCACCAGCTCCTCGCCCCGGCGGCCACTTCTGGCGGCCACTTCCGGCGGCCACTTCCGCGGCCAGATGCACTAAAGGCACGCGCCCATCGCGCTGCACCCTCCCCAGAGCACACGGTGAAACAAAACTCAGCTTCGTGCTCCTCAGACTCCTCCACGGCCGTCTGGGTTGCGCACGTTGGAGACTGTGAGGCACACCGCGTACTAAGCCAACGTGGACTCGGAGCCACACACTGTCAGCTGAGTTCTTTCAAAGGGCCACTGGCCTCCCTCCCAGGCCGCCGTCGGCAACCCCGAACGCCGCCAGCATCTCCCGGTCAACACGGACGGGGGACGGTCCATCGCAGCCTCCCGGAAAGTTGGCCAACAACCAGGTGAAGCCGCGACGAAGACAACTCACCAGGGGAGAGTCCTAGGTCCCGAGAGAAAAGCGCTTTAGGGAGAGGAAGCAGCAGCCGTTTCACCACAGCTCTGGGCAAAACATTCAGCAGCCTGAAGGTGGAGCACCACCCGACCAGAGAGACGCCCAGCTGTACACAAGGCAGCTGTCTCTCCTCTGCCAGGCCACCGGCCACCCCGGCCTGCACCACAAGATTCCCCGGGGGGGGGGGGGGGGGCAGGAAACAAGGGCAGACACGCCAGCTTTTCCAGGGCAGGCTCGGGAAAGCCTCCACAGCACTGGCCCACGGCCACCCTGCCTGGAGCTGGGATCCCAGCAGCTCCGGGAGGCGAAGCTGGGTCACCCGAGGTCAGGACACCCGAGGCTGCTCCTCTTACCTGACGCTGAGGCCAAAGGTGGCCGTGCTGGGCCAAGGGTCTGGTCACGATCCCCTGCTCAGGCAGAGAGGCGCCAATGCCACTCCCGACTCAATACACCCAACTGGCTACTCGACAGCTCCAGTCGGACGTCACGGGCATGGCAAGCCTAGCACGTCCGAAACCGGACTTCAGATCTCTCAGACCTGCCGGTTCCACATTCTTCCTCATCTCCTGTTATGGTTCCCCCATCCTCCCAGGGCCTAAACCTGGGAGTCTCTCCTGACTCCTCACCTTCTCTCGCTTCTCCTATCTGGTTCATGAACAAATCTACGGGCTCTAATTTTGAAATGTTTCTAGAATTCAACTATGTGTGACTATCTCTGCTACCATCACTCCGGCCCAGGCTTTGTTGTATCTTCTCGGGATTACTAAAATAGCTTCCTCGCTGGCCTACCTGCGTCTGCCACTGCCCCCATTCTCAACGCAGTCCCCAGATGAGCCTGTTCAAACAGAGGTCAGAACAAATGAGCAAGCCACGGCTTTACTCAGAACGCCGAAAAGGATCCCCAGATCACTGAGAACATGCCCCGCAGTTTCCTATGTGGTCTGGCTCTCCCTTACTGCTCCAACCTCATAATAAACATCGCTTTTTACACCCACTCCAACCACACTGGCTTCCTCCCTATCTCACAGACACATCAAGCATGCATCTACCTCAGGGCCTTTGTACTTGCTGCTTCCTATGCCCGGAATGCCCTCAGCCCAGAGTTCTTTGTAGGTTGCTCTCCCAGTCTAAGTCTTAACTTAAATCACCTTTTTGGCATGGCATTCCCACCCCCACACTACCTTCCATGCCCCTCTCCCATACTCTGTGGCCCCATTCTCTTCCTTACTTTTTCTCCTTAGCGCACATGCACATACTCGTTAATCCGCTAATGCCTTTCTCTCCCACGAAACTGTATGCTCCATGAGTGCAAGGAACTGTGGCCTACAAATTTCTTCACTGCCACCCAGAACAGTGACTGACAACGAACAGGTACACAATATACGTGATAAATAACTGAATACGTGAATGAGCCACGGGACACCGGGCACCCTGGCATAGCGGGCATTTCTGGCTCTGCAGACACAGCGGCCACTATTCATTATCCAGTCGATACCCCCTTTCCCCTCTCAACACAACTCTCACTTGACACGGGGCACTAAACGTGCCCATGAAAACAGACTCCCTGTACAGAGCCGGAGCGGCCATCAGACCCAGTTTCAATCAACAAATGTCTACAACGTGGCCAAAGGCTATCCACTTCCTGGGGGCCAGACCCAGCTATGGCTCCGCCCTTTTTCCTTTCCCCTCCCTCCCGACTGGAACTCAAACCCGATGCTCACAAGTGAGGCAGCCGCCTTCTGACCAGGTAGCTGGAAGTCCCAATGCAATCAGTTTGTGGCCCAAACCACATCCCGAACTGCGAGGCCTCCGTGCCCAGGCATGCCAGTCAACCAGTCAACCACTTTTTGGTTAAGTCCTTGTGGTACAGTCTCCCCTGCACGCCACGTAGAGCAACGCCAACTTGACACGTAGGTCAAAGGTGAGAAGAGAGACGTAGAGGAAGGCAAACCCTGCTGTGCGTGAATGTCACGGCGCAATCCGATTGCTGGTAAGAACTGGTGCCGTGGGGTCTTCGTCCATCTGTCCGTCTTCTTCTCCCACCTGCCCTGTCCCCTTCCCCTTGACCCCACAGTGATCCTAACTCTTTCACCCTTTTCCATGATAACTCTATACAGAATCAAAGACTCTAAGCAGTAGGAAGAGAGGGCCTCCACTAAAAAGTTCTCTTCCAAAAGGGCACTAAAAGCTGAGCTCATCCTTGGAAATGCCTCATGTTGGATAGCTGAGTTTTATGAATCGGTGGGGTTTTTTTTCACCTTAAAATAGCAAAACTCTTTGTTTTAAACCTTTAGGCAAAGTTATGAAAATCTAGCATACGTTTGTATATTTTAAAACAAAGGATACAAAACATAGTAATTTTCATGACAATGGCTCAAGGCCGTTAAGTACCAAGATAAATGGAATTTTGATTTGGAAAAGACCTTAGAGATCAATTCTAATGCAACTGCCTTCTTCTGAAACCTCCGGGAAGACTGTTACACTCGCCCAGTTACTCAGCAGGTGAATTTCCACCGTGAGCCATCGACGCAGGATCAGAAATACAGTGATTCCCTCCAGTTAGATGAGGTAAGGGTACATCCTCTTACACCCGATGCGCCTTTAAATTCTCTACTTCCTTCTTACACTTTCTCTGCAACTTTTTTCAACTTTCTGCTTCCCCTTTTCCTACACAAAGTATACTTAACTACAGTTTTCCTCGTCTAGCTTATGAAAAGTCTGCGAATATTCTGCAAGAGCAAATAACATCTCGGGGGAGCGCGTCAGTGCAAAGATCTCCAACTATGGCCTCTGTCATACATATACGTCATTTCCTCCTGTGCCTTTGGGGACAGGTGATTTTCTACTTCTCAACACTCTACCGTGTAAGTAACATAAGAACTGTATGTATACGGCTTAGGTAACTGTAGCATGTTCCAGAAAAACAGGGACCCCTGAAACAGCTCAGAGCTCAGTATCTAATTTTAGTATTTTTTAAGTAGTAAGAGGAAAACTGCTGAATTTAAAAGCTAAGGTTGTTGAGCCCCATTGAATTTTATGCCACCAGAAAGCTGGATATAGCAGTTAAATGTATACTGGACGTCTAACAATTTCCAAAAGGCCATGCCTAGAAAGTAAGAACTTTTTGAAGAGACTAAGGTACATGTGCAGAAGATATCTGCACAGGCCTGTAAAACAAGGCAGAGTGTTACTTGTTCTTGGCTACCTTGATTCTTTAACTTTTATTTCCTCTATAAACTATCCTATCACACATCCTCTAAGTCATGAATTCCCAAACTGCAGGTGGCAGTTAACCGTGGACCAAATAAATAATGTCTCGCACACACGTGAACCACTATTCTTCAAATGTCTATAGGTGCTATTGTGGTCAATACAATTAAAATTCGTTTTCACATAGTTATTGATTCAAAGCAACTTTTTGTATTTGAAGCAACACGTGTTCTCCAGCTGAAGTGATATTAAAAGGGGAGGTAGATCGCAGGGCGCCTGGGTGGCTCAGGCGTCTGACTCTTGATTTCAGCTCAGGTCAAGATCTCACAGTTCTTGGGATCGAGCCCTGGGTCAGTGGGATTCTCTCTCCCTCTCTCTCAAGATAATAAACTTTTTTTTTTTTTTTTTTTTTTAGGTAGGGGCAGGGGAGGTGGATCCACGCACCCTGGAAAAGCTTGGAGATCACTACCGTAACCCATTCCAGGCCCCTGACCACCTCACTGCCACTTACGTGAATAACATCTAGCTCAAGGTCCATCCACATCAAGAGCAAAATTCTGAAAAAAACTTTCTGGAACATCCCACCCTCACAGTGACCCTTCCTACCTCTTACCATGTCAAGTTTTCCTTTTACATGTTCGTTATCCTCTCAGACATGCATGTCTTAGCACGAATTTTCATTTTAGGTAAGGAGACTTCCTCCTCCAGGAAGCTTATTAATTCTTCTTCAGTTTCCCCTTTGTATTCCCAACAGCACTTTGCATGTGGGAGAAAATATTTTATATGCCCCCTACTCTTTAATATCTACTTCGATCTGATATTCAATAGAAAAAATCGTTTCTGGAATCCTGACGAAACCTAGGTTTGAATTTCACATGACCTTGTGCATGTCTCCTAACCTCTCGGAACCTGAAATTCTCCATGAGAAAAGAGACAGCAGAATTAACCTACAATGTGATCGTCCAGAGGAATGTATGACCTAGCCACAGCAGCTAGGCAATGGAAAGAAATAAAAGGCATTTAAATTGAAAAGGAAAAAGTAAAACTGTCTCTATTGGCAGATACTATATATAGAAAGCTCTTAAGTCTCCACCAAAAAAAATATTTTTTTAAGTTTATTTGTTTATTTTGAGAAAGAGAGAGAAAGCACAAGTCAGGGAAGGGCAGAGAGAGGGAAAGAGAGAGAAGCCCAAGCAGGCTCTGAGCTATCAGCGCAGAGCTTGATGCGGGCCTTGGAATTCACAAACCATGAGATCCTGACCTGAGCCAAAGTCAGATGCTTAACTGACTGAGCCACCCAGGCACCCCTCCACCAAAAAACTAGGGGCGCCTGGGTGGCTTAGTCGGTTAAGCATCCAACTTCGGCTCCAGTCATGATCTCGCGGTCCATGGGTTCGAGCCCCGCGTTGGGCTCTGTGCTGACCGCTCAGAGCCTGGAGCCTGTTTCAGATTCTATGTCTCCCTCTTTCTCTGACCCTCCCCTGTTCATGCTCTCTCTGTCTCAAAAATAAATAACTGTTAAAAAAAAACTATTAAAACTAATAAATTCAGTAAATTCGCAGGATACAAATTAACATACAGAAGTCAGGTGCATTTCTATACACTAATAATGAATTATCAAAAAGGGAAATTTTTTAAAAATCCCATTTAGGGACGCCTGAGTGGCTCAGTCGGTTGAGCGTCCGACTTCGGCTCAGGTCATGATCTCACGGTTTGTGGGTTTGAGCCCCACGTCAGGCTCTGTGCTGACAGGTCAGAGCCTGAAGCCTGCTTTGGATTCTGGGTCTCCCTCTCTCTCTCTGCCCCTCCCCTGCTTGCACTCTCTCTCTCTCTCAAAAATAAATAAAACATTTAAAAACAAAATCCCATTTATAATTGCATCAAAAACAATAAAATACCTCAGAATAAATTTAACCAAGGAGCTGAAAGACCTTTTACCCTGAAAATGATAAAACACTGATGAAAGAATAATCTTCAGATGACACAAATAAATGTAGAGATGTACCATGCTCATGGACTGGAAGAATTAACACTTCCATTGTTAAACACCGTTAAAACGTCCATGCCACCCAAACAATCTAGAGATTCAATGCAATCTGCATCTAAATACTACAGAAAAAGAAAAAAAAGCAATGTCATCTTTCACAGAACTAAAACAACAAATCCTAAAATTTGTATGGGACCACAAAATACCCCTAATAGCCAAAGAAATCTTGAGAAAGAAGAAAGCCGAAGGTATCACCCTCCCTGACTTCACACTATACTATAAAGTTGTAGTAATCAAAATAGTATGATACTGGTATGAAAACAGATACAGAGATCAATGGAACAGAATAGCAAACCCAGAAATGGACCCACAACTGTACGGTCGAGTAATCGTCGACAAAGTAGACAAGAATATCCAGTGGAATCTTCAACAAA